>NC_047671.1:76054767-76205357 GCF_011762505.2 Arvicanthis niloticus
GGCCTGTCTCTGTTGCCCAGGCATTTTTTGCCTGCTTCTCCTTTCCAGGCTCCTTGGCCTTGTCTTTTTCCCCAGGCTCCTTGGCCTGATGCCGGCTAACACGCTCTGTTTCTGATACCCTGGAGTGGACCTCTTCTAAAACCTCTTGACTTGCATTAATAGCTGTGCTGCAAGCTGGATCTTCACAACACAAATAAGCTAAAAGCGAAAGCAACACAAGCAAGAGGCCAAGTAGTGCAGCGGCGGCAATGAGTGAAAATCCGCTCGCAACCAAGGCTTCCACCCCAAACATACCTCTCAGAGACGTACCTTGATCCTGTAGTGTTTTAACCCACCCCGAGTCTTGGAGGGTCTTTGAAGCGCCTTGAAGTTCCCGGGTTTTCGGCAACAGATTGTTCCGCACCCCTTTTCGAGTCCCCTTTGACCGTGAAAGAGACACGTGAGGCAGTGTTTGGGTAGTTACTACAGCGAGGCTTTATTCTTGTATCAGCTGAAGCGGAAGACACCAAGCCCAGGAAAGGCACTGCTATATGTACCCTAGAGTGGTGTGTTCACTTCTGATTGGCTGTTCACTCATCACCCCATATTACACCCCGGGATGGGCAGTGACTTTGGCGAGCTTTTGCCTTTTGCACCTGCACAGTTAGTTGTTTACTTGTGGGAGGACAGGATGCCCGCACCATCTTGTAATGGTGAATGCTGTCACAATCACCACGGCTCCTAACACTCCCCACTGTCCAAAAGAGGGTCATCCTTCACACTGTCCACCAAAATGTCTTTCGCAATGTCCAAAACAGGAACGTCCTTCCCACAGTCCACACCATATATGTCCTTCCAATGTCCACCACAGGTACCTCCTTCCCACTGTCCACCACAGGGAAGTCCTCTCTATTGTCCACAACAAGGATGTCCTTTCCACAGTTCACCACAGGGATGTCCACTGCACTGTCCACAAAAGGCATGTCCTTCCCACTGTCTACCACAGAGAGGTACACCCTGCTGTCCACCACTGTAACGTACTTCCTAATGTTCACCTCAATGATGTCCTTTCCTCTGTATACCACAGTGTCATCCTTCCCACTGTCCACCACATGGTGGTCCTTTCCACTGTCCACCAAATGGACATGCTTGCCACTGTAGAAGACAAGGAGGTCCTTCCCAATGTCCACAAAATGTAAGTCGTTCCCACAATCCACAACAAAAATGTTCTTCCCACTCTCTACCACAGGATTTTCTTCCCAATGTTCACCAGAGAGAGGTCCTATCTACTATCCACCACAGGGATGTGCTTACCACTGTCCACCTAAGTGATGACCTCCCCTCTCTCCACATCAGGGACATCCTACCCACTGTCCACCACAGAAAGTTCCTCTTCAGTGTCCACCAGAGGGACAACCTATCCACTGTTAATCACAAGGAGGTCTTTCCCAATGTCTACAACAGGGACATCCATCCCACAGTCCACAACATATATGTCATTCCAATTTCGACCACTGGGACCTCCTTCTCAATGTCTACAACAGGCAAGTCCTCTCTACTGTCCACCAGAGGTATTTCCATTCCACTGTCCACCACAGAGATGTCCTCCATGCTGTCCACAATAGGCATGTTTTTTCCATGGTCCACCACAGGGATCTCCTTCCCACTGCTCACCACAGGGAAATCCTCTCTGTCCACCAGAGGAATGTTCTTCCCACTGTCCACCACAGAAAGGTACACCCTGCTGTCCACAACAGGAACACACTTCCCAATGTCCACTAAATGATGTCCTTTCCTATGTCCACCACAGAGACGTCCTTCCCACTGTCCAACACATGGTGTTTCTCCCCACTCTCCACAAGAGGGACATGCTTCAAACTGTCCACCACATGGAGGTCCTTCCCAATGACCACAACATGGATGTCCTTCCCACAATCCACAACATAAATTTCCTCCCCACTGTCCAACACATGGACCTTCTTCCCACTGTTCACTACAGAAAGGTCCTCTCTACTGTCCACCACAGGGATGTCCTTACCACTGTCAAAACAGTGACATCCTCCCCACTGTCCACAAAAGGGATATCTTTTCCCTTGTTCACCACAGAGATGTCCTTCCCACTGTGCACCTAAGTGACATCATCCCTCTGTCCACAAGAGGGACATTCTTCCAAAGTTCACCACAAGGTCTTCCAAAGGTCCACAAAAGAGATGTTCTTCCCACAGTCCACAACATAAATGTCCTTCCCACTGTCTACCACAGGGACCTCCTTCCCACTGTCCACCACAGGGAGGTCCTCTCCACTGTCCATCAAAGTGCTGTGCTTTCCACTGTCCACCACAGGAAAGTCCTTTACCACTGTTCACCACAGTGACGTCCTTCCCAATATCCACAACAGGAAGGTCCTCACCACTTTTCACAACAGGGTCATCCTTTACAGTGTCCACCACAGATCCTCATCACTTTCTATCACAGGGACATCTTTACCACAGTCCACCAGAGTGTGGTCCTCCCCACTGTCCACCACAATGACATCCTCTTGTGCACAAGACGGATGTCCTCACCACTGTGAACCTCAGGGACATATTTTGCATTATCCACCACAGGAACGTCCTTCCCACTGTCCACCAAAGTGAGGTACTCCCTGCTGTCCACCACAGGGTTGTCCTCACCACTGTCCACCACAGGGATGTCCTTCCCACTGTTCACCAGAGGGACATCTTCTCCAATGTGCACAAAAGTGATATCCTTTTACTGGCCACAACAGGGATGTCCTTCCCACTGTCCACCACAGAGAGGTCCTCCCTGCTCTCCACCACAGGAACAGTTTTCCCACTATCTACCATAGAACGTCCTTTCCACTGTCCACCACAGGTACATCCTCTCCTCTGTCCACCAGAGTGACGTCCTTCCCATTGTACACCACAGAGAGGTCCTTTCCGCTGTCCACCATGGGGACATTCTTCCCACTGTCCAACACAGAGATGTCCTCTCCACTGTCCACCACAGAGACATTCTACACATGTCCGCCTCAGAGAGGTACTCTCCACTGTCCACCATAGGGACATACTCACCGTGTCCACAACATGGACAACCTGCCACTGTCCACAAAAAGGACATTATTCCCACAGTTTACTAAAAGGATGTCCTTTACACTGTCCACTGCAGGGATGTTCTACACACTTTTCACCACAGGGAGGTCCCCCAAACAGTCCACCAAAGGTATTTCCTCCCCACTGTCCATCAGAGAAAGGTCCTCTTCACTGTCTACCACAGGGATGTCCTTCAGACTATACACCACAGGGACACCCTCCTGTGCACAACAGGGATGTCATAACCAATGTCCACCACAGAGATGTCCTCCACACTCTCCACCATATGGACATCCTTCCGAATATGCACCACAGGGACATTCTACAGTGCACCAGAGTAACATCCTCCCAACTGTCCATCACAGTGAAATCCTCCCCAATGTCCAACACTGGGATTTCTTCCCCACTGTCTACAACAGGGAGGTCCTTCCCACAATTCAAAACAGAAAGGTCCTCCTTGCTGTCCACCACAGGGAAGTCCTTCCCTCTGTCCACCTAAGTGATATCCTCCCCTCAGACCATGACAGGGATGTCCTTCCCACTGTCCACCACAGTGACGTCCTTTCCACTGTCCTCACAATGGTCATCCTTCCCACTGTCCAACACAAGAAGGTCTTCCCCAATGTCCAAAACAGGGACGTCCTTCCCACAGTCTACACCATATATGTCCTTCCAATTTCCAGCCTAGGGACCTCCTTCCCACTCTCCACCACAGGGAAATCCTCTCTATGTTCCACCACAGGGATGTCATTTCCACTGCTCACCACAGGGATGTCCTCTGCACTGTGAAAACCAGGCATGTTTTTTTTTTTTCACTTTCCACCACAGGGACCTCCTTCCCACTGTCCACCACAGGGAAATCCTCTCTAATGTTCTCCACAGGTATGTCCTTTCCACTGTCTACCACAGAGATTTCCTTACCACTGTTCAAACCAGTGACATTCCCCCACTGTTCACAACAGGGATGTCCTTCCCACAGTCCACCTCAGAAAGGTCCTCCTCACTGTCCACTACAGGGATGTCCTTATCACTGTATTAAGTGACTTCCTCCCCTCTGTCCACAAGAGGGACATTCTTCCCACAGTTCATCACAAGGAGGTCTTTCCCAATGTCCAAAACAGAGATGTTCTTCCCACAGTACACAACATAAATGTCCTTCCCACTGTCCACCACAGGGACCTCCTTCCCAGTGTCCACCACAGGGAGGTCCTCTCTACTGTCCATCAAAGTGATGTCCTTTTCACTCTCCATCACAGGGACGTCCTCTCCACTGTCCACAACAGGGATGTTCTTTCCACTGTCCACCACAGAGACACCTTCCCCAGTGTCCACCACAGGAATGTACTACCCACTGTCGATCAGTGACGTCCTACCCACTGTCTACCACAGGGAGGTCCTCATCAATCTCCACCACAGGTAGGTCCTCTCCACTGTCCACCACAGTGATGTCATTTCATCTGTCCACCACAGAAATATTCTCCTCATGGTCCAAAACAGGGATGTCCTTCCCACTGTCCAACACAGAGAGTTTCTACACACTACCCTCCACAGGGACATCCTACCCACTCTCTAACACTGGGTTATCCTTCCCATTGTCCACAAAAGGTACATCTTTCAACTGTCCACCACAGAGACATCCTCCCCATTGTCCACCACAGAAACATTCTCCCCACTGACCACCACAAGGACGTCCTTCATGCAGTCCATCATACAAAGTCCTTCATGTTGTCCATGAAAGGGACATCGTTCCCACTGTCCACCACAGGGACATCCGCCAAATTGTCAACCACAGTGACATCCTTTTCATTGTTCAACACTGGGATATCCTACCCACTTTGCACAACAGGGACATTTTCCTGTGCACAACAGTGATATCATCACTACAGTGAACTACAGGGACATCATCCTTTGCACACAAGGGATGTCAGCAACACTCTCCACACCAGAGATGTCCTCTGCTCTCTCCACGACAGGGACAACCTCCCCACTATCCACCAAAGAAACGTCTTTCCCACTATTCACCATAGGGATATCATCCCAAATGTACAACACAGAAAAATCCTCTTCACTGTCCAGCACAGGGATGTTTTTCTCCCTGTCCACCACAGGGATGTCCTCCCCACTGACCATCAGAGGGATATCCTTCCCACTGTTCACCACAAGGATGTTCTTCCCAATATAAACAACAGGGACTTCCTTCCCACTGTCCACAGCATAAATGTTCTTTCCACTGTCCACCACAGTGTTTTTCTCTACTGTCCACCACAGAGACATCCGTCCCACTGTCCACCACATGGTGTTTCTCCCCACTGTCTATGAGAAAGACATGCTTCCCAATGTCCACCACACAGAGGTCCTTCACAATGTCCACAACGTCGACATCCTTCCCACCATCCACAACATAAATGTCCTCAAAACTGTCCAACACATGGACCTTCTTCCCACTATTCACCACAGAAAGGTCTTCTCTACTGTCCACCACAGGGATGTCCTTACCACTGTCCAAACCAGTGACATTCTTTCCACTGTCCACAACAGGAATGTCCTTCCCACTGTCCACCACAGAAAGGTCCTCCCCACTGTCCATCACAGGGATGTAATTCCCACTGTCCACCTAAGTGATGTCCTCCCCTCTGTCCACAAGGGGGACATTCTTCCCACAGTTCACCACAAGGAGGTCTTTCCCAATGTCCACAACAGAGATATTCTTCCCACAGCACACAACATAAATGTCCTTCACACTGTCATCCACAGGGACCTCCTTCCCACTGTCCACCACACGGAGGTCTGCTCTACTGTCCATCAAAAAGATGTCATGTCCACTGTCCACCACAGGGACATCCTCCCCACTGTCTACAACAGGGATGTTCTTTACACTGTCTACCACAGAGATGTCCCCCCAGTGTCCACCACAGGAATGTACTACCCACTGTCCACCAGAGGGATGTCCTACCCACTGTCTATCACAGGGAGGTCCTCCCCAATCTCCATCACAGGTAGTTCCTCTCTACTGTCCACCACAGGGACGTCATTTCAGGTGTCCCCCACAGAAATACCCTGCCCACTGTCCACAACAGGGATGTCTTTCCCACTGTCCACCACAGAGACGTTCTAATCACTGCCCTCCACAGGGACATTCTTCCCACTGTCTACCACAGGGATGTCCTTCCCATTGTCCACTAAAGTGATGTTCTTCCCACTGTCCATCAAAGGTACATCTTTCAACTGTCCACCACAGAGACATCTTCCCCACTGTCCACCACAGGGACATGCTTTCCACTGACCACCACAAGGACGTCCTTCATACAGTCCACCATAGAGAAGTCCTCCCTGTTTTCCACCAAAGGGACATTCTTCACACTGTCCACCACAGGGACATCCTCCAAATTGTCCACCACAGTGACATCCTTTTCACTGTTCACCACTGGGACATACTACCCAATTTGTCCAACAGGGACATTTTGCTGTGCACAACAGGGATATCGTCACCACTGTGCACCACAGGGACATCTTCCAGTGCACAACAGAGATGTCAGCAACACTCTCCACCCCAGAGATGTCCTCTGCACTCTCCAAAACAGGGACATCCTTCCCACGGTCCACCAAAGGGATGTTCTCCAGTGCACCACAGAAAGGTCCTCATCAATATTCACAAGAGGGATGTCCTCCCCAC
Organism: Arvicanthis niloticus; assembly: GCF_011762505.2. Classification (NCBI taxonomy): domain Eukaryota; kingdom Metazoa; phylum Chordata; class Mammalia; order Rodentia; family Muridae; genus Arvicanthis; species Arvicanthis niloticus. The sequence goes on from NC_047671.1 coordinate 76,061,512, forward strand.
TGTCCACCACAATGAAATTCTCCCCACTGTCCAACACTGGGATGTCCTCCCCATTGTCTACAACAGGGATGTCCTTTCCACTAATCACACCAGAAAGTTCCTCCCCACTGTTCACCAAGAGGACGTCTTTCCCAATGTCCAGCTCAGTGATATCCACTTCTCAGATCATAACAGAGATGTCCTTCCCACTGACCACCACAAAAAGGTCCTCACCACTGTCCACCAGAGGCACACCCTCCCCATGTCCACCACAAAGAAGTCTTTCCCAATGTCCACAACAGGGACATACTTCCCACTGTCAACAACATATATGTCCTTCCGAGTGACCACCACAGGGACCTCCTTCCCACTGTCTACAACAGGGAAGTCCTCTCTACTGTCCACCTCATGGATGTCCTTTCCACTGTCCACCACAGGGATGTCCACTGCACTGTCCATAACAGTCATGTCCTTCCCACTGTCCTCCACAGAAAGGAACACACTGCTGTCCACAAGAGAAATGTACTTCCTAATGTCCACCTCAATGATTTACTTTACTCTGTCCTCCACAGGGACATCCTTCCCAATGTACACCACACGGTGGTGCTCCCCACAGTCTACCAAAGGGACATGCTTGCCAGTGTAGAATGCATGGAGGTCCTTCCCAATGTCCACAACATGTACATCCTTCCAACAATCCACAACATAAATGTCCTTCCCACTCTCCACCACAGGGACATTCTTCCCACTGTTCACCACAGAGAGGTTCTCTCTACTATCCACCACAGGGATGTTCTTACCACTGTCCACTTAAGTGACGACCTCCCCTCTCTCCACCACAGGGACATCTTCCCCACTGTCCACCACAGGGAGTTCCTCCCCAATGTCCACCAGAGGGACATCCTTCCAACTGTTCTGCACAAGGAGGTTTTTCCCAATGTCCACAACAGGGACGTCCTTCCCACAGTCCACAACATATATGTTCTTCCAATGTCCACCACAGGGACCTCTTCTCACTGTCTACCACAGGGAAGTCCTTTCTCCTGTCCACTGCAGGGACATCCTTCCCACTGTCCACCACATGGAAGTCATCTGTAGTGTCTACCACAGTGATGTCCTTTCCATTGTCCACCAAAGGGACATCCTGCACTGTGCACAACAGGCATGTCCTTCCCACTGTCCATCACAGAAAGGTACACCCTGCTGTCTACAACAGGAACATAATTCCCAATGTCCACTAAATGATATTCTCTCCTATGTCCACCACAGACACGTCCTTCCCACTGTCCACCACATGGTGTTTCTCCCCACTGTCCAAGAAAGTGATACACTTCCCTCTGTCCACCACACTGAGATCCTTCCCAGTGTCCACAACACGGACGTCCTTCCCACAGTCCCCAACATAAATGTCCTCCCCACTGTCCAACACATGGACCTTCTTCCCACTGTTCACCACAGAAAGGTCCTCTCTACTGTACACAACAGAGATGTCATTACCACTGTCCAAACCAGTGATATCCTCCCCACTGTCCACAACAGGGATGTCCTACCCACTGTACACCACAGATCGGTACTTAACACTGTCCACCACAGGGATGTCCTTCCCACTGTCTACCTAAGTGAAGTCATCTCCTCTGTCCACAAGAGGCACATTCTTCCCACAGCTCACCACAAGGAGGTCATTCCCAATGTCCACAACAGATATGTTCTTCCCACAGTCCACAACATAAATGTCCTTCCAACTGTCCACCACAGGGATCTCCTTCCCACTGTCCACCACAGGGAGGTCCTCTCTACTGTCCATCAAAGTGATGTCCTTTCCACTGTCCACCTCAGGGATGTCCTCCCACTGTCCTCAACAGGATGTTCTTTCCACTGTCCACCACAGGGACGTCCTACCTAGTGTTCACCACAGGAACGTACTATCCACTGACCACCAAAGGGAGGTTCTCACCAATCTCCATCACAGGGACGTCATTTCAATTGTAGACCACAGAAATATTCTCCTCACTGTCCACAACAGGGATGTCCTTTCCACTACCCACCACAGAGAATTTCTACCCACTGCCCTCCACAGGGACATCCTACCCATTGTCTACCACAGCGATGTCCATCCCACTATCCATCAAAGGGTAGTTCTTCTCAGTGTCCAACAAAGATACATCTTTCAACTGTCCACCACAAAGACATCCTCCCCAGTGTCCATCACAGGGACATCTTCCCCACTGACTACCACAAGGATGTCCTTCATACAGTCCATCATAGTGAAGTCCTCCCTGTTGTCCACCAACGGGATGTCCTTCAAACTGTCCACCAAAGGGACATTCTTCCCACTGTCCACCATGGGTACATCTTTCAACTGTCCACCATAGGGAAGTCCTACCTGTTGTCCACCAAAGGGACCTCCTTCCCACTGCCCACCACAGGGACATCCTCCAAATTGTCCACCACAGTGACATCCTTTTCACTGTTTACCACTGGGACATCCTACCCACTTTTCACAACAGGGACTTTTCCTGTGCACAACAGGGATATCCTCTCCACTGTGCACCACAGGGACATCCTCCTTTGCACACCAGGGATGTCAGCAACACTCTCCAGCCCATAGATGTCCTCTGCATTCTCCACTACAGGGACATCCTCCCCACTATCCACCAAAGAAACGTCTTTCCCACTACTCACCACAGGGATGTCATCCCAAATGTCCAACACAGAAAAGTCCTCTTCACTGTTCACCACAGGGATGTCGTTCCCCCTGTCCACCACAGGGATATCCTCCCCACTGACCACTAGAAGGATATCCTTCCCACTGTTCACCACAAGGATGTCCTTCCCAATATCAACAGCAGGGACATCCGTCCCACTGTCTACAACATAAAGGTTCTTCCCACTGTCCACCACAGTGTGTTTCTCTCTACTGTCCACCACAGAGATGTACTTTCCACTGTCCACCAAAGGGACATTTTCCTTTGCACCAGAGAAACTTCCCCACCACTGTCCACCACAGATACTTCCTCACCACTGTCTAACACTGTGAGGTCCTTTCCACTTTCCACCATGAGGAGGTCCTCTCCACTGTCCACCACAGAAACATCTTTTCCACTGTTCACCACAGGGACGTCCTTCCCAGCATCCACGACAGGGAGGTCCTCACCACTGTCCACAACAGGGATGTCCTTCCCACAATTCAAAACAGAAAGTTCCTCCCTGCTGTCCATCACAGGGAAGTCATTCCCTCTGTCTAACTAAGTGATATCCTCCGCTCAGACCATGACAGGGATGTCCTTCTTACTGTCCACCTCAGGGACGTCCTTCCCAGTGTCCACCACAGGGACGTCCTCATTACTGTCCACCACAAGGATGTCTTTCCCAATGTACAGAACAGGGATGTCCTTCCCACAGTCCACAATATATATGTACTTCCAATGTCCACTACAGGGACCTCCTTCCCAGTGTCCATCACTGGGAAGTCCTATCTACTGTGCACCACAGGAATGTCCTTTCCACTGCCATCACATGTATGTCCTCTGCACTATCCACAACAGTCATGTCCTTTTCACTCTCCACCACAGGGACCTCCTTCCCACTATCCACAACAGGGAAGTCCTCTCTACTGTCCACAAAAGGGATGTTCTTTCCACTATCCACCACAGTGATGTATTTCCCTCTGTCCACCTCAGTGATACCCTCCCCTCAGACCATAACAGGAATGTCCTTCCTACTTTCCACCACATTTACGTCCTCCCCTCTGTCCACAAGATGGTCATTCTTCACACTGCCCAACAAAAGTTTTGTCTTAATGTCCACACCACATATGTCCTTCCAATGTCCACCACAGGGACCTCCTTCCCAGTGTCCACCACAGGGAAGTCCTCACTACAGTCCACCACAAGGGTGTCCTTCCCACTGTCCACCAGAGCGATGTCCACTGCACTTCCCACAACAGGCATGTCCTTCCCACTGTCCACCACAGAAAGGTACACCCTGCTGTCAAAAACAGGAAGGTACTTCCTAATGTCCACCTCATTGATGTCCTTTCCTCTGTCCACCACAGGAACGCCCTTTCCACTGTCCATCACATGGTGATCCTCCCCACTGTCAACCAAAAAGACATGCTTGCCACTGTTCACCACATGGAGGTCCTTCCCCAATGTCCACAACATGTAATTCCTTCCCACAATCCACAACATAAATATGCTTCCCACACTCCACCACAGAAACCTTCTTCCCACTGTTCAACACAGAGAGGTCCTCTCTACTATCCAAACAAGGATGTCCTTACCACTGTCCACCTAAGTGATGACCTCCCCTCTCTCCACCACAGGGACATTTTTCCCACTGTTCCCCACAGGGAGTTCCTCCCCAATATCCACCAGAGGTACATCCTTCCCACTGTTCACCACAGGGTTGTGCTTCCCAATATCCATGACAGGGAGATCCTCAACACGGTCCACAACAGGGACGTCCTTTCCACTGTCCACCACAGAAACATCCTCATCACTGTCTATCATAGGGACATCTTTACCACTGTCCAACCACAGAGAGGTCATCCCTGCTGTCCACCACAGGGGCGTCCTTCACACTTTCCACCACAGTAATGTCGTCTCAGTTTTCCAAAACAAAAACGTCCTCACCACTCTCCACCACAGGGACATACTACTTACTTTCCTCCACAGGGAAAACCTCCCCAATGTCTACAACAGGGGCGCCCTTCCCATTGTCCACCACATGGACATCCTTTTGCTGTCCACAAAAAGGACTTTCTTCCCACTGTTTACAACAGGGACGTTTTCCTAACTGTCCACCATAAATATATGTTCCTAACTGTCCACTACAGAAACATCCATCCCACTGTACACAACAGAGACATACTCCCCACTGGCCTCCACAAGGATGTCCATCCAACTGTCCACAACAGAAAGCTCCTACCCACTGTCCACCACAGGGACATCCTCCCAACTGTCCACCTCAAGGATTTCCTCTGAACAGTCCACCACAGGGACGTCCTTCCCACTGTCCAACAAAGAGACATCCTTCTCACTGTCCACAACACGGCCATTTTCCCCACTGTCCACCACAGGGATGTCCTACCCCACAGTCCACCAGAGTGTGGTCCTCCCCACTGTCCACCACAAGGACTTCTTCCTGTGCACAACAGGGATGTCCTCACCACTGTGCACCACAGGGACATACTTTGCATTGTCCACCACAGGGACGTCCTTCCCTCTGTCCACCAAAGTGAGGTCTTCACTGGTGTCCACCACAGGGGCATCCTTACCACTGTCCACCACAGGGTCATCCTCACCACTGTCCACCACTGGGATGTCCTCCTCACTGTATCAAAAAGGGAAGTACTCTCCACTGTACACCTCAGAGATGTCCTCTTTTCTTAAAACCACAGAAACTTTCTCCCCAGTGTCCACCAGAGGAACATCCTCACCACTCTCCACCAAAGAAACATCTTCCCCACTGTGCACTATAGGGATGTCCTTTCCACTGTCCACCACAGGGAGTTCCTTTCCACTGTCCACAACAGGCATGTCCACCACTCTGTCCACCACAGGAAGGTCCTCTCCAATGTACCCCACAGAAACATCCAATCCACTGTCCACCACAGAAATGTCCTCACCCCTAGCCATCACTGGGACATATATCCCTCTGTCAACCACAAAGAGGTCCTCCCTGCTGTCAACCACAGGGACATCCTTCCCACTGTCCACAACAGTAACATCCTCCCCACTGTCCAAAACAGGGATGTCCTTCCTACTGTCCACCACATGGACATCCTACCCAATGTCCACCACATGGAGGTCCTACCTACTGTCAACCACAGAGAGGTCCTCCCAGCTGTCCACCACATAAACATAATTCTCACTGTTCACCACAAAGACATACTTCCCACTGTGCACCACAGGGACATCCTCCCGTGCACAAAAGTGATGTCATCACCTTTGTGCACCACAGGAACATCTTCCTGTGCACACCTGGATGTCCTCAACAATGTCTACCCCAGAGAGGTCCTCCCCACACTCCACCGCAGGGACATCATTCCCAATGTCCACCAAAGGACGTTCTCCTTTGCACCATTGTCCACCACAGGGACATCCTTCCTACTGTCCACCATAGAGATGTCCAACCCACTGTCTACCACAGGGATGTCCTTCCCACTGTCCATCAAAGGGACGTCCTTCCAATTGTTCACCACATGGACATCCTCCAAATTGTCCACCACAGTGACATCCTTCTCCTGTCTACCACAGAGATGTAAAATAAACCCCACTGTCCACAACAGGGTTATTCTCACCAATGTCCACCACTGGAGTGTTCTTTCCCACTGTTCAAAACATGGACATCCTCCCTACAATGCACCACAGTAACATCCTCCTGTGCACAAAAGGGTCATCCTCATGACTGTGCACCACAGAGATATCTTCCAGTGCACACCAGAGGCATCTTCAGCACTGTCCACCCCAGAGATCTCCTCTGCACTCTCCAAAACAGGGACATACTTCCCACGGTCCACCAAAGGGACGTTCTCCAGTGCACCACAGAAGGGTCCTCACCACTGTTCACCACAGGGATGTCCTCCCTACTATCCATCACAGGGACATCCTTCCAACTTTCCACAACAGGGTCGTTCTTCCCATTGTCCACCACAGGGACATCATTCACACTGTCCACCATAGAGAGTGCCAACCCACTGTCTACCACAGGGACATCATACCCACTGTCCACCATAGGGATGTACTTCCCACAGTCCACCACAGGGTCACTCTTCCAACTGTCCACCACACAGACATCTTCCACACTGTCCATCACATGGACGTCCTCACCAGTGTCTACCACAGGGATGTCCTTGCCACTGTCCATCAAAAGGACGTCCTTCCCACTGTCCACCACAGGGACATCTGCCAAATTGTCCACCACAGTGACGTCCTTCCCTTGTCTACCACAGAGACGTAAACCCCACTGTCCACCACAGGGATGTTTCCCCACTGTACACCACAGGGTTGTCCTCCCCAATGTCCACCACTGGGGTGTTCTTTCCCACTGTTCATGACAGGGATATCCTTCCTACCGTGCACCACAGGAACAATCTCCTGTTCACAACAGGGATGTCCTCATGACTGTTCAACACTGGGACGTCTTCCAGTTTACACCAGGGACATCCTCACCACTGCCCACCCCAGAGATTTCCTCTGCACTCTCCAAAACAGGGACATCCTTCCCACCAAAGGGACATTCTCCAGAGCACCACAGAAAGGTCCTCCCTGCTGTCTACCACAGGGACGTCCTCCCTCGGTCTACATCAGTGATATCCTCCCCTCAGATCATAACACGGATGCCCTTCCCACTGTCCACCACAGGGACGTCCTTCCTACTGTCCACAACAGAGATATTCATCCTACTGTCCACCACAGGATGTCCTACCCACTGTCCACAACAAGGAAGTCCTTCCCACAATCCACCACAGAAATATCCTCCCCACTCTCCACAACAGGGATGTCCTTCCCACTGTCCACCACGAAGACGTTCTACCCACTGCCCTCCACAAGGACATCCTATCCACTGTCTACCACAAGTACTTCCTTTCCACTGTCCACCAGAAGGACGCCCTTTCCACTGTCCACCAAAGGTACATCTTTCAACTGTCCACATAAGTGATGACCTCCTCTCTCTCCACCACAGGGGCATCTTTTCCACTGTCCACCATAGGGAGTTCCTCCCCAATGTCCACGAGAGGGACATCCTTCCCACTGTTCACCACAAGGAGGTGTTTCCCAATGTCCACAACAGGGACGTCCTTCCAACATTCCACAACATATATGTCCTTCCAATGTCCACCACAGGGACCTCCTTCTCATTGTCCACCACAGGGAAGTCCTCTCTACTGCCCACCACAGGCATGTTCTTTCCACTGTCAACCACAGGGATGTCCTCCGCCCTGTCCACAACAGGCATGTCCTTTCTATGGTCCACCATTTGGACTTCCTTCCCACTGTCCACCACATGGTTGTCCTTTCCACTGTTCACCAAAGGGACGTCTTCTACACTGTCCATGACAGGCATGTCCTTCCCACTGTCCACCACAGAAAGGAACACCGTGCTGTCGACAACAGGAACATACTTCCAAATGTCCACTAAATAATGTACTCTCCTATGTCCACCAGAGAGATGTCCTTCCCACTGTTCAACACATGGTGTTTTTCCCCACTGTCCATGAGAGGGACATGCTTCCCACAGTCCTCCACACGGAGGTCCTTCTCAATGTCCACAACATGGACGTCCTTCCCACAATCCACAACATAAATGTCCTTCCCACTGTCCAACACATGGACCTTCTTTTCACTGTTCACCACAGAAAGGTCCTCTCTACTGTCCACCACAGGGATGTCCTTACCACTGTCCAAACCAGTGAAATCCTCCCCACTGTCCACAACAGGGACGTCCTTCCCACTGTCCACCACAGAAAGGTCCTCCCCACTGTCCACCACAAGAATGTCCTTCCCACTGGCCACTACAGGAACGTATTACCCACTGGCTACCACAGGGAGGTCCTCTCTACTGTCTATCAAAGTGACATCCTCCTCACTTTCCACAACAGGGATGCTCTTTCCACTGTCTACCACAGTGATGTCATCCCCAGTGACCAAAACAGTAATATTCTCCCCACTGTCCACAACAGGGATGTCCTATCCACTGTCCACCACAGAGATGTTCTACCCACTGCCCTCTACAGGGACATCCTACCCAATATCAACCACAGGGATGTCCTTCCAACTGTCCACCAATGGGATGTTCTTCCCACTGTCCACCAAAGGTACATCTTTCAACTGTCCACCACAGATATATGCTCCCCAATGTCCACCATAGGGACATTTTCCCCACTGACCACCACAAGGACGTCTTTCATACAATCCACCATAGAGAAGCCCTCCCTGTTGTCCACCAATGGGAAATCTTCCCACTGTTCACCACAGGGACATCCTCCAAATTGACCATCACAGTGGCATCCTTTTCTCTGTTCACCACTGGGATATTCTACCAACTTTGCACAACATGGACATTTTCCTGTGCACAACAAGGATATCCTCTCCACTGTGCACCACAGGGACATCCTCCTTTGCACACCAGGGATGTCAGCAACACTCTCCACCCCAGAGATGTCCTCTGCACTCTCCACTACAGGGACATCCTCTCCACTATCCACCAAAGAAACGTCTTTCCCACTATTCACCACAGGGATGTCATCCCAAATGTCCAACACAGAAAAGTACTCTTCACTGTCCACCACAGGGATGTCGTTACCCCTGTCCACCACAGGGATGTCCTCCCAACTATAAAGCAGAAGGATATCCTTCCCACTGTTCACCACAAAGAGGTCCTTCCCAATATCAACAACAGGGACTTCCTTCCCACTGTCCACAACATAAAGGTTCTTCCCACTGTCCACCACAGTGTATTTCTCTCTTCTGTCCACCACAGAGATTTACTTTCCACTGTCCTCCAAAGGGACATTTTCCCTTGCACCAGAGAATCTTCCTCATCACTGTCCACCACAGAAACGTCCTCTCCACTGTCCCTCACAGAAACAGCCTTTACACTGTTCACCACAATGACGTCCTTCCCAATATCCATGACAGGGAGATCTGCAGCACTGTGCACAACAGGGATGCCCTTTCCACAGTCCACAACTTAAACATCCTCATCACTGCCTATCATGGGGACATCTTGACCACTGTCCACCACAGGGAGGTCCTCCCTGCTGTTGACCACAGGGACGTCCTTCACACTGTCTACCAGAATAACGTCTTCTCAGTTGTCCAAAACAGAAACGTCCTCCCCACTGTCCACCACAGGGACATCCTATTTACTGTCCACCACAGGGAGAACCTCTCCACTGTCTATAACAGGGATGTCCTCCTCATTTTCCACCACATGGATATCCTTTCACTGTCCACAAAAAAGTACTTCTTTCCCACTGTTTACCACAGGGATGTCTTCCTAACTGTCCACTACACAAATATGTTCCCAGCTGTCCACTACAGAAACATCCATCCCACTGTACACAACAGAGACATACTCCCCACTCTCCTCCACAAGGACGTCGATCCCACTGTCCACAACAGAAAGGTCCTAGCCACTGTCCGCCACAGGGACATCCTCCCAACTGTCCACCTCAAGGAATTCCTCTGAATAGTCCACCACATAGACATCTTTCCCACTGTCCACCAATGGGACATCCTTCTCACTGTCCACAACACCGACATCTTCCCCACTGTCCACCACATGGACGTCCTTCCCACTGTCCACCACAGGGACGTCCTACCCCACAGTCCACCAGAGTGTGGTCTTCCTTACTGTCCATCACAAGGACATCCTCCTGTGCACAACAGGGATGTCCTCACCACTGTGCACCACAGGGACATACTTTGCATTGTCCACCACAGGGACGTCCTTCCCACTGTCCACCAAAGTGAGGTCCTCCCTGCTGTCCACCACAGGGGTATCCTTACCACTGTACACCACAGGGTCGTTCTCACCACTGTCTGCCACAGGGATGTCCTCCTCGGGGTATAAAACAGGGAAGTACTCTCCACTGTACACCTCAGGTATGTCCTCTTTAATTACCACCACAGAAAATTTCTCCCCAGTGTCCACCAGAGGAACATCCTCACCAATGTAAACCAGAGGGACGTCCACCCCACTCTCCACCACAGAAACATCTTCCCCACTCTCCACTACAAGGACATCCTTCCCACTGTCCAACACAGGGAGGTCCTGTCCACTGTCCATTACAGGCATGAACATCACACTGTCCACCACAGGTAGGTCCTCTCCACTGTACACCACAAAAACATACAATCCACTGTCCACCACAGAAACCTCCTCATCACTGTCCATCACTGGGACATCTTTCCCACTGTCAACCACAGAGAGGCCCTCCCTGCTGACTCCCAAAGGGACGTCCTTCCCACTGTTCATAACATTAATGTCTTCCCCACTGTCCAAAACAGGAATGTCCTCCCCACTGTCTACTACATTAATGTCCTACCCACTGTCCACCACAGGGAAGTCCTTCCTACTGTCAACCACAGAGAGGTCCTCCCAGCTGTCCACCACAGGGACATCCTTCTCACTGTTCACCACAAGGATATCCTCTCCACTGTGCACCACAGTGACATCCTCCTGTGCAAAAAAGTGATGTCCTCAGTTTTGTGCACCACAGGAACATTTTCCTGTGCACACCAGGAAAGTCCTCACCACTGTCTACCCCAGAGATGTCCTCCACACACTCCACAGCAGGGACAACCTTACCAATGTCCACCAAAGGACATTCTCGTTTGCACCACAAAAATGTTCTCACCACTGTCCAACACAGGACGTCCTCCCAACTGTCCACCAGAGGAATGTATTCCCCACGGTCCAACCAAAGAGAAGTCCTTACCACTGTCCACAACAGGGGCGTCCTTCCCACTCTCCACCACAGGGAGGTCCTTCCAACTGTCCACCACAGAGAGTTCCTCCCAGCTGTCCACCACAGGGACGTCCTTCTCACATTAAACCACGAGGACATCCTCCCCACTGTGCACCACATGGACATCCTCCTTTGCTCAACAGTGATGTCCTCACCCTTGCGCAACAAAGGAACATCCTCCTGTGCACATCATGGATGTCCTCACCACTGTCTACCTCAGAGATGTTCTCTGCAGTCTCCATTCCAGGGACACCATTCCCAATGTCCACCAAAGTGACTTTCTCCTTTGCACCAGAGAAATGTCCTCACCACTGTCCAACACAAGACATCCTTTTTACTGTCCACCACAGTGGTCCACCACAGCGACGTCCTTTCCACTGTCCACCAGAAAGACAACCTTCTGACTGTCTACCACAGGGTCATCCTCCCCAGTGTCAACCAAAAAGACATCCACCCTACTGTCCACCACAGAGATGTTTTACACACAGTCCAACACAGGGGCATCCTCACCAATGTCCACCACAAGGACATCCTTCCTACTTTCCAACACAGGGAGGTCCTCCTCACTGTCTACAACACGGATGTCCTTCCCACTGTAAACCAAAGAAATGTCCTTCCCACAGTCCACCACAGAGATGTCCTTCCAACTGTCAACTACATGGACATCCACCCAACTCTCCACCACAGGGGAGTCCTCCCCACCGTCCACCACAGGGAGGTCCTCCCCATAGTCCACCACACAGATGTCCTCCACAGTGAAATACACAGGGATGTCCTCCTCAGTGTGCACTACAGTGAAGTACTCACTACTCTATACCACAGGAATGTTCTTCCCACTGACCACCTCAGTGACTACCTCCCCTCTTTCCATCACAAGGACATCCTCCCCACTGACCACCACGTCCTTCATACAGTCCACCATAGAGAAGTACTTCCTGTTGTCTACCAAAAGGACTTCCTTCCCACTGTCCTCCACAGGGACATCCTCAAAATTGCCCACCACAATGTTATCCTTTTCACTGTTCACCACTGGGACATCCCAGATTGTGGGATGCACAAAGTGGGTTATGCATACCACTTGCACAACAGGGACATTTTCCTTTGCACAACAGGGATATCCTCACCACTGTGCACCACAGGGACATCCTCCTTTGCACACCAGGGATGTCAGCAACACTCTCCACCCCAGAGATGTCCTCTGCACTCTCCACCACAGGGACATCCTCCCCACTAGCCACCAAAGAAACGTCTTTCCCACTATTCACCACAGAGATGTCATCCCAAATGTCCAACACAGAAAAGTACTCTTCATTGTCCACCACAGAGATGTGGTTCCCCTGTCCACCACAGGGATGTTCTCCACACTGTCCACCAGAGGGATATCCTTCCCACTGTTCACCACAAGGAGGTCCTTCCCAGTATCAACAACAGGGATTTCCTTCCCACTGTCCACAACTTAAATGTTCTTCCCACTGTCCACCACAGTGTTCCTCTCTCCTGTTCACCACAGAGTGTTTCTCTCTACTGTCATCCACAGAGATGTATGCTCCACTGTCCACCAAAGGGACAGTGTCCTTTGCACCAGAGAAACTTCCTCACCACTGTCTACCACAGTAATGTCCTCACCTCTGTCCACCACTGTGATGTCCTTTCCACATTCCAACATGAGGAGTTCCTCTCCACTGTCCACCACAGAAACATCCTTGCCACTGTTCACCACAGGGACATCATTCCCAATATCCAAAACAGGGAGGTCCTCCCCACTGTCCACAACAGTGATGTCCTTTCCACTGACCAGCACAGAAACATCCTCATCACTGTCTATCACAGGGACATCTTGACCACTGTCCATCACAGAGAGGTCCTCCCTGCTGTCCACCACAGGGACGTCCTTCATACTGTCCACCACAGTAATGTCCTCTCAGGGACGTCATACCCATTGTCCACCACATGGACATCCTTTCAATGTCCATAAAAAGTATTTCCTTCCCATTGTTTACCACAGGGATGTCTTCCTAACTGCCCACCACACATATATGTTCCCAACTGTCCACTACAGAAACATCCATCCCACTGTAAACAACAGGGATGTACTCCCCACTGTCCTCTTCAAGGACATCCATCCCACTTTCCACAACAGAAAGGTCCTACCCAATGTCCACCACAGGGACATCCTCCCAACTATCCACCCCAAGGAGGTCCTTATCCACAGTCCACCAGAGGGATTTCTTTCCCACTGTCCATTAAAGAGACATCCTTCCCACTGTCCACAACACAGACATCTTCCCCACTGTCCACCACATGGATGTCCTTCCCACTGACCACCAGACTGTGGTCCTCCCCACTGTCCACCACAAGGACATTCTCCTGTGCAAAACAGGGATGTCCTCACCACTGTTCACCACAGGGACATATTTTGCATTGTCCACTACTTGGACATCCTTCCCAATGTCCACAAATTGAGGTCAACCCTGCTGTCTACCACAGGGGCATCTTTAACACTGTCCACCACAGGGTCGTCCTCACCACTGTCCACCACAGATATGTTCTTCCCACTCTTCACCAGAGGGACATCTTTCCCAATGTGCACAAAAGGGACATCCCTTTACTGTCAACAACATGGATGTCCTTTCCTCTGTCCACCACAGGGAAATTCTTCCATCTATTCAATACAGAGATGTCCTCCCCACTGTCCACCACAGAGATGTCCTCCCCACTGTCCAACATAGTGACGCACTCCACTTGTCCACAACATGGTCATCCCTCCACTGTACACAAAAAGGACATTATTGCCACAGTTTACCACAGGGATGTCCTCCCCACTGTCCAATACAGGGACGTTCTACACACTGTCCACCACAGGGAGGTCCACACGTCTGTCCACCACAGGGATTTACTCCCCATTGTCCATCAGAGAGATGGACTCTGTCCACTGTCCCACACAGGGATGTCCTCCTGTGTACAACAAGGACATCCATAATACTGTCCACCAAAAGGTCATCTTCACCAATGTCCAGCACAGTGACGTCCTTGCCACTGTTCAACACAGGGACATCCTCCTGTGCACAACAGGAACATCCTGACCAATGTGGCACCAGAGGGAGATCCTTTCCACCGTTGACCATAGGGACATCCTCACCAATGTTCACTACAGAGTGAACCTGCCCATAGTCCAACACATGGACGTCTTTCTCACTATCTACCAAAGAAACATCCTCCTCACTTTGCACCTAAGGGACATCCTCCTATGCACAAAAGGAACGTCCTCACAACTGCACCACAGGAATATTCTTTCCACTCTCCACAACAGAGATGTCCTTCCCACTGTAGACCACAGATTTGTACTCCCTGCTGTCCACCACAGGGACATTCTTCCCACTTTCCCTAACAGAAATGTCCTATCCACTGTCCACCAAAGGGATGTACTTTCCACAATACACCACAGAGACGTCCATCCCACTGTCCACAACAGAAATGTCCTCCCAACTGTCCAACACAGGGAGGTACTCCCAACTGTCCACCACAGGGATGTCCTTTCCAGAGTCCACCAAACAGATGTCCTTCCCACTGTCCACCACAGGGACATCCTCTTGTATACTACAAGGACATCCTTACCACTGTCCACAACATGGTGGTCCTCAACAATATGCACTACAGGGAAGTCCTCACCACAGTCCCCCACACAAATATCCTCCGCAGTGTAAACCACAGGAATATTCTACCCACTGTCCACCACAGGGAGGTCCTCCCCTCTGTCCACCACATGGACATCCTTCTGCATGTCCACCACAGTGATATCCTCCAAAGGGACGTCCTTCCCACTGTCAACCACAAAAACATCATTTCAATGGTCCACCACAGGGAAGTCCTCTTCACTGTCCAACACAGGGATGTCCTTCCCTTTGTCCACAACAGGGACATCAACCAAATTGTTCACCACAGTGAGATCCTTTTCACTATTCACCACTGGGACAATCTACCCACTTTGCACAACAGGGACATTTTCCTTTGCACAACAGGGATATACTCACAACTGTGCACCAAAGGGACATCCTCCTTTGCACACCAGGGATGTCAGCAACACTCTCCACCCCAGAGATGTCCTCTGCACTCTCCATGACTGGGACATCCTCCCCACTATCCACCAAAGAAACGTCTTTGCCACTCTTCACCACAGGGATGTCATCCCAAATGTCCAACACAGAAAATCCTCTTCCCTTCCACCACAGGGATGTCATTCTCCCTGTCCACCACAGGGATGTCCTCCCCACTCTCCATCAGAGGGATATCATTTCCACTGTTCACCACAAGGAGGTCCTTCCCAATATTGACAACAGTGACTTTCTTCCCACTGTCCACAACATAAATGTTCTTCACACTGTCCACAACAGTGTGTTTCTCTCTATTGTCCACCACAGAGATGTACTTTCCACTGTCCAACAAAGGGACATTTTCCTTTGCACCAGAGAAACTTCCTCACAACTGTCCACCACTGTGACGTCTTTTCCACTTTCCACCATGAGGAGGTCCTCTCCACTGTCCAACACAGAAATATCCTTTCCACTATTAACCACAGGGATGTCCTTCCCAATATCCACGACAGGGAGGTCCTCACCACTGTCCACAACAGGGATGTCCTTTCCACTGTTCACCACAGAAACATCCTCATAACTGTCTATCACAGGGACATCTTTACCACTGTCCACCACAGGGGCGTCCTTCACACTGTCCATCACAGTAACGTCCTCTCAGTTGTCCAAAACAGAAACGTCCTCCCCACTGTCCACCACAGGGATGTCCTATTTACTGTCCACCAGAGGGAGAACCTACCAACTGTCTACAACAGGGATGTCCTTCCCATTGTCCACCACATAGATATCCTTTTGATGTCCACAAAAAGGACTTCCTTCCTACTGTTTACCACACGGACATCTTCCTAACTATACACCACCCAAATATGTTCACAACTGTCCACTACAAAAACATCCATCTCACTGTACACAACAGGGACGTACTCCCCACTGTACTCCACAAGGACATCAATATCACTGTCCACAACAGAAAGGTCCTACACACTGTCCACCACAGTGACATCCTCCAAACATTCCACCCCAAGGAGTTCCTCCCCCACAGTCCACCACAGGGATGTCCTTCGCACTCTCCACCATATGGACATCCTTCTGACTATGCACCACAAGGACGTTCTCCATTGCACCACAGTAACATCCTCTCCACTGTCCACCACAGGGATGTCCTTCCCACTGCCAACAACAGGGATGTCCTTCTTACAATTCAAAACAGAAAGGTCCTCACTGCTGTCCAGCACAGGGATGTCCTACTTACTGTCCACCACAGGGACAAACTCCTCACTGTCTACAACAGGGACATCCTTCCCATTGTCCACCACATGGATATCCTTTCGCTGTCCACAAAAAGGACTTCCTTCCCACGGTTTACCACAGGGACGTCTTCATAACTGTCCACCACACAAATATGTACCCAACTATCCACTACAGAAACATCCATCCCATTGTACAAACAGGGACGTACTCCCCACTGTCTTCCACAAGAACGTCCATCTCACTGTCCACAACAGAAAGGTCCTACCCACTGTCCCCTAGAGGGACATCCTTCCAAATGTCCACCCCAAGGAGTTCCTCCCCCACAATCTACCACAGGGATGTCCTTCCCCCTGTCCATCAAAGGGACATCCTTCCCACTGTTCACAACACAGACATCTTCCCCACTGTCCACCACATGGATGTCCTTCCCATTGTCCACGACAGGGATATCCTACCCCACAGTCCACCAGAGTTTGGTCCTCCCAAATGACAATTACAAGGACATCCTCCTGTGCACAAGAGGGACGTTCTTCCTTTGTACACCACAGAAAGGTCCTTTCCGCTGTCCACCACAGGGACATTCTTCACAATGACCACCACAGAGATGTCTTCCACACTGTC
The DNA here is from genome assembly GCF_011762505.2 of Arvicanthis niloticus. NCBI lineage: Eukaryota > Metazoa > Chordata > Mammalia > Rodentia > Muridae > Arvicanthis > Arvicanthis niloticus. The sequence continues at coordinate 76,078,933 of NC_047671.1, forward strand.
CACCACAAGGATGTCCTCACCACTTTAAACAGGGGTGTTCTCCCCACTGTCTACCACAGAGACATCCTACACATGTCCACCACAGGGAGGTCCTCCCCACTGTACACCATAGGGATGTAATCTCCTTGTCCACAACATGGACATCCTTCCACTGTCCAAAAAAAGGACATTATTCCCACAGTTTACTACAGGGATGTCCTCCACACTGTCCACTACAGGGACGTTCTACACACTGTCCACCACAGGGAGGTCTACCCAACTGTCCACCACAGGGATTTCCTCCCCACTCTCCATCAGAGAAGTCCTCCCCACTGTCCACCACAGGGATGTTCTCCTGTTTACCACAAGGACTTCCATAAAACTGTCCTCCATAGGGTCATCTTCACCAATATCCAGTACAGTGATGTCCTTCCCACTCTTCACCACAGGGACATCCTCCTGTGCACAACAGGGACATCCTTTCCACAGTCCAACACAGGGACTCCTCCCCAATGTTCATGACAGAGTGGACCTCCCCACAGTCCATCACATGTATGTCTTTCCCTATGTCCACCAAAGAAACATCCTCCTCACTTTGCACCACAGGGACATTCTCCAATGCACAACAGGGATATCCTCACAACTGTGCACCACAGGACTATTCTTCCCACTGTCCACAACAGAGATGTCCTTCGCACTGTAGACCACAGATATGTACTCCCTGCTGTTCACCACAGGGACATTCTTTCCACTTTCCACCACAGGAACTTCCTCCCCACTGTCCACCAAAGGGATGTCCTCGCCACATTCCGCCACAGAGACATCCATCCCACTGTCCACAACAGAAATGTCCTCCCCACTGTCCACCACAGGGAGGTACTCCCAACTGTCCACCACAGGGACATCCTTTCCACGGTCCACCAAACAGATGTCCTTCCCAATTTCCACCACAGGAACATCCTCCTATGTACAACAAAGGCATCCTTACCACTGTCCACAACATGGTGGTCCTCAACAATATGCACTACAGGGAAGTCCTCACCACTGTCCACCACACCAATATCCTCCACACTGTAAACCACAGGGACATCCTACCCACTGTCCACCACAGGTAGGTCCTCCCCTCTGTCCACCACATGGACATCCTTCTGCCTGTCCACCACAGTGATGTCCTCCCCACTGTCCTCCAAAGGACTTCCTTCACACTGTCCACAACAAGGAAGTCATTTCAATGGTCCTCCACAGGGAAGTCCTCTTCACTGTCCACCACAGGGATGTCCTTCCCACTGTACACCACACGGACATCTTCCTGTGCACAACAGGGATGTTCTTACCACTGTCCACCCCAGAGATGTCTTCTGCACTCCACACTACAAGGACATCCTTCTCACTGTACACCAAAGAGACATTCTCTTGTGCACAACAGGAGTATTGTCCTTACTGTCCACAAGGCCATCATCCACACTGTCCACCACAGTGAAATCCTCTCAACTTTCCAACACAGGAACATACTCCCACCTGTCCACATCGGATGTCCTCCCAACTATCAAACACAGCAAAATCCTTCCCACTGTAAACAACAGGAACATCCTCCCCACTGTGCACCACAGGGACATCCTCCTGTGCACAACAGGGATGTCCTAACCACTGTCCACCACAGAGTTATCCTCCGCACTCTCCACCATATGGACATCCTTCCATCTATGCACCACAGGGACATTCTCCAGTGCACCACAGTAACATACTGCCCACTGTCCATCACAGTCAAATCCTCCCCATTGTCCACCACAAGGATGTCCTCCCCACTGTCCTCCACAGGGACATCCTCCTGTGTACCACAAGGACATACTTACCACTATCCACAACATGTTTGTCCTCAACAATGTCTACTACAGAAATGTCCTCACCCACTCTCCACATCATGAATATCCTCCACACTGTAAACCAAAGGAACATCCTACAAATTGTCCACCAGAGGGATGTCTTAACCACTGTCCACCACATAGATGATCTTCACACTCTCCACCATATGCACATTCTTCCAACTATGCACCACAGGCACATTCTCCAGTGCAGCATAGTAACATCCTGCCCACTGTCCATCACAGTGAAATCCTCCCCACTGTCCACCACAGGGACATTGTCCTGTATACCACAAGGACATACTTACCACTGTCCACAACATGGTTGTCCTCAACAATGTCTACTACAGAGATGTCCTCACACTCTCCACATCATGAATATCCTTCACACTGTAAAACACAGGGACATCCTACAAATTGTCCACCAGAGGGATGTCCTAACCACTGTCCACCACAGAGATGTCCTCTGCACTCTCCACCATATGGACATCCTTCTGACTATGCACCACAAAGACATTCTCCAGTGCACCACAGTAACATCCTCCCCACTGTCTACCACAGTGAAATCTTACCCACTGTTTACCACAGGCATGTCCTCCCCACTGTCTACAACATGGATGTCCTTCTCAAAATTCAATACAGAAAGATTCTCCCTGCTGTCCACCACAGAGACGGCCTTCCCTCTGTCCACCTCAATGATATACTCCACTCAGACCATAACAGGGATGTCTTTCCCACTTTCCACCACAGGGACGTCCTCCCCACTGTCCACAAGAGGGTCATCCTTCCCACTGTCCACCAAAAGGTCTTTCCCATTTGTTGCGCGCACCTCTTCTGTGTCCCCTTTGCCCGCGAATAAGGACATGGAGGCAGTAATCGGGTATCACTACAGACGAGGCTTTACTTCTTGTAACGGCAAAAGCGGAAAAGACCCCAAGCCTGGGAAAGGCACTGCTATATATACCCTAGAGTGGCGTGTTCACTTCTGATTGGCTGTTCACTCATCACCCCATATTACGCCCCGGGATGGGCAGTGACTTTGGCACACCTTTTGCCTTTTGCACCTGCGCAGTCAGTTGTTTACAAGTGGGAGGACAGGATGTCCGCACCATCTTAGCACTGCGGCTCCCAACATCTCCCCCTATCTATATATTTAAGATGGAACAGCCTATTGCCTATCAAGCGTGGCACCAACTCAGTGAGGGAAAGCAGAGGCCTGATCCCCTGTGCAAAATGAGATATTGTAATGGGTTTACTTCCCATACCCATCTCGATGCCTTTTGTTGGGGAAAGGGAGCCTCTACCCTGGGGCGCCACCAGGGGAGGTTTCTTGGCATCAAACCTTTGTGCAATCAGGCATACTTTCGGGAAATCTATCCACACTCGTGGAACATTCCCTATCGAGTACCCACTCGCAAACACCTCTAAATATTCAGGTACCAGTTATTCAGGCAAGGGTTGGCTGGACTTAGACCTCTCATCGACCCAGTGCAATGGGCTGAACCCTTGGAGTGCATCGACTGAGGGTCTCAATCAGCTACTTTCTTGGCCTAGATAGCCAAATTTCAGGGGGAGATGCTTGCTCCAAGACTACTAGTGCTTGGGCGATAGCGACCTTGTCACGTTTTTGTTGGGCTCTGAGCTTACAGACCAACCATCATGAACACTAATCCACAACATAGGGCTGCACCAAGCAGGCCTATTCCCACCCTTTAAGAAAGAGAGAAAGAAAGAAGGAAAAGGCAGAGGTAGGCCAAGAAGTAAAATCACCAGGGGTAATAGGGTCCACTCGAGTTCCATCAAGGCTCGAAATCCGGATCTGCAATTGGTGTTGCACCTGGTCCAACTTCCCATTCCAATTCTCTTTTAAGCAAGCAGAAAGATTATGGCTTTGAATAAATGTATCATTCACAAATCTCAGAGGTGTAATACCTGGATGTGGGGTTGCTGACACTCAGCTTATTTGAACCACATCCGTGAGCTGCTCCACATGGGCCTGGAGCAAATCAACTCTCTGATTGACCAAAGTCTCTTTTAAGTCTCCATAATGATGTATTGGGATGGGCACAAAGGTAGGCACATGCACAACCAAGGCTAGGTCTAGTGATCCATTCTAGCCTTGTGCTAAAAAGCATGTAACATTCTTATAATCCAAGATATCAGAATTATTCTGAAAGTTGGATAACACAAAGAAAAATGGAGGGTCCACACACACCAACACCGGTTGTGCAGATGTATTCTTAAACACCTTATTAATTTTAATGTTATTCAAATGGTTAAAGATATTAAATCATGTAGCCGAAACATTCTGTACTTCATGAAATATACCATTTAACAAGACAAAGGCAGATATACCCTTTTTTAACATTCTAAACAGTGGCTACAACACATAATTTAATTGTGTTGAAGCAGGATAAACTCAAGAGGATGCACATATGATTTAGTTTAGAACTTGCATCCCTTGGAAAACATTAAACAGAGGTTTAAATCCTCCTATGGTAAGCTTAAGATGAGGTTTTAGCCAAATAATATCTCTTAACAACTTTTAAAATCACTAAGAGCAAATCAAGATTAAAAGTAAACTATTTTCCTTTGCATGTACACTCACAAGCCAGAAGATGGCGTTAGATCCCCACCACAAATGGTTGTGAGACACCACGTGGCCGCTGGGAGTTTAGCCTTTATATTTTTAAAATTAAGTCCAGCCTTTAATGGCTGAGCTATTTTTAATGCCAAATTGACTCAAATATAGAAAGACACTGTCTTTGAATCCTTTTTTGGAGTAACAAGTATTTTAAAAAATTTTTAAAGCTCATTATATTGAAGCAATAGCTTGCAGAAAAAATTTCTTTAGAGAAATCAACTAAAGTATCACACAATGAATAATATACACTAAAAGATTTAACCTCTTACTTTTTTGTATTAAAGCAGCAACAATATTTGTATATATATAAAATGTAAAACAATTAACCATCTTCTGAAGCAATTATTTTTTTAACAAATATCACTTCATGGGCTCTTAAAAATTATGAATAAATTTACTAATTGTAAACCTTTTACCTTTACCAAAAATGTAAAGGAATGGTATAAAAACATCTTTTATGTAAACATTTACTGAAATGGCAGCTGGAGTAGGCAAGTTAGGCTGTATAAATCTTAAATTTGAACTTTATTTTGGATCAATTTAATAACCCATCTTTTTTAGTCCAATGAATATATCGGATAAAAGCCAACCTTATTCTCTAATAATTGTTACGTATATATTAGAGGAATCCAAAGCGTCTCATCCTCAACAATTCCAAATACAGAGGAATTAAAACAACCTGAACCATATTCTATCAGCAGGCACATCTATACTCATGGAGGGAAGCAGGCATAATTTTAATTTCTGTAGCATAAACATAACTTTTAGCCCACAGACTGTTGTAAAATCTTTGGGTCTAGGTTTACCCCTCCTCTCACAAGAAACAATGAGGACAAAAGACAAATTCCCTTAAGCACATTTCTAGGGCCTGGTCTGAAGACCCAGAACAAAAGGAGCTTTTAACACCTGAGCTTCTGCAGCTCAGTCAGTATTGTCTTAATTCAAATGTAAATGTAACCTCCCTCAGGCCTGTTCTCTGAGGCTTGGCTAAGCCTGAATTGTGCATTTTGGCTTTAGCTTTGAACCTTAAATTTAAACTGTAAACCTTAAAAGACACGTGTTGTATCTATTCTCTATAAACATAGGCAAATCAAAAACCAATCTTTAACGATGTAAGCAATCTATTTTCTCTCAAATCAACACCAAGTGGATTACCTTTATGTTATAAAGTTTTGCTGCCACAAAACAAAGTATAAAATCTAATGGAAAACTTGTAGCATTTATGACCCAGGCTTTTGGCGGATGCGCCTGAGGCCAGGGCAACCAAGTAACTCTCAATAGCTTTGAACTAGGCAGTACTTCAGCATTTGAATATACTGGCAAGAGAACAATTTAAGATCTGACTATGGCCCACAGTGGTATACTTATCACCAACTCAGAACCGTAATCTTGCAACCTAGCTTCATTCTTCACAATCTGCACCAGCCGCGTAGGGACCCAAATGGAATTGTTTTCACCTGTGGAATAAACACAAACAGCTTCCCACCCTGGGCCACAGCAGGCCCTTAGCCAATCTTGTAGCCTCTTGTTCTTATGAGGGACAATGGCTGCATGGCATTGAGCTGTGACATTTTCAAAGATCATCTGTTCTTGTGCCCGCTGCGCTTCCCAGGGCAGACTATCTCCCTCCTCTGTCTGCCTTTCCCGCCACGCTCTCTTGCTCTGCCTTGTTGCAAGCCGATGCAGGTAGCAGAGCACAGACGCCTCTGCAACCGGTCTGACCCAGGCCTCATCGCAGGGACTCTGTTCCCACAGCCCAAGGCGAGAAGCACGGCAGGGGACCCTCCAGCCCGAGTGAGCCGCTGGCGCCAGCCGAGGTCGGTGGGGCTGGGCTGAGTGACTTAAGATCTTTCTTAGTCTTATCTCAGAACGGCTATCCTTTGCACATGTGGCTACTTCCTCCTCTATGCTCTCCTCCTCGGAGCTGCCCAGTTCTATGGAGTCAGGCTCCTTAATGAAGTACAGGGGGGTCCTTTTGACCTCTGTTCTCTCTCCACCATCCGGTGGAGGGTCCTCAAGCTTAATGGACTCTGCAGTAGCCCTTGTTCCTTTTGAGTACTCTATCTCTCCAGGCTCCTTGGCCTGACCTCCAGGCTCCTTGGCCTGACCTCCAGGCTCCTTGGCCTGATGCCGGCTAACACTAACACACTCTGGTTCTGATAGCCTGGAGCTGACCTCTCTTGAAACCTCTTGACTTGCCCTAATAGCTGCAAGCAATGCAAACAAGAGGCTAGCTATTGCTGCAGTGGCAATGGGTGAATATCCACCCGCAACGAAGGTTTCTACCCCAAGCATACCTTCCAAAGGTGTACCTCGTATCCTGTAGTTTTTTTACCCGCCCCAAAACTTGGGTGGTCTTCCGCGGCGCCTTGAAATTCCAGGGTTTCGGCTCCAGTTGTTGCGCGCACCTCTTCTGTGTCCCCTTCGCCCGCGAATAAAGACATGGAGGCAGTAATCGGGTATCACTACAGACGAGGCTTTACTTCTTGTAACGGCAAAAGCAGAAAAGACCCCAAGCCTGGGAAAGGCACTGCTATATATACCCTAGAGTGGCGTGTTCACTTCTGATTGGCTGTTCACTCATCACCCCATATTACGCCCCGGGATGGGCAGTGACTTTGGCACACCTTTTGCCTTTTGCACCTGCGCAGTCAGTTGTTTACAAGTGGGAGGACAGGATGTCCGTGCCATCTTAGCACTGCGGCTCCCAACACCCATTGTCCTCAACAGGGACGTCCTTCCCACAGTACACAACACAAGGCATGTCCTTCTCACTCTCCACCACAGAAAGTTACACCCTGCTGTCCACATCAGTCATGTACTTCCTAATGTCCACCTCAAGTGTGTCCTTTCCTCTGTCCACCACAGGGACGTCCTTTGCACTGTCCACCACATGGTGGTCCTCCTCACTGTCCACCAGAGAGACATGCTTTCCACTGTTCACCACACGGAAGTCCTTCCCAATATCAACAACATGTATGACCTTCCCGCAATCCACAACATAAATGTCCTTCCGACTATCCACCACAGGGACCTTTTTCCCACCGTTCACCACAGAGAGGTCCTCTCTACTATCCACCACAGGGATGTCCTTACCACTGTCCACCTAAGTGATGACCTCCCCGCTCTCTGTCACAGGGACATCCTTCCCACTGTCTACCACTTTGAATTTCTCCCCAATGTCCACCGGAGGACCTCTTTCCCACTGTCCACCACAGGGAAATCCTCTCTACTGTCCACCACAGGGATGTCCTTCCACCACAGAAAGGTACACCCTGCTGTCTACAACAGGAATGTCCTTTCCACTGTCCATCACAGAAAGGTACACTCTGCTGACCACAACAGGAACGTACTTCCCAATGTCCAATAAATGATGTCCTCTCCTTTGTCCACCACAGCAACGCCCTTCCCACTGTCCACCCCATGACGTTTCTTCTCACTGTGCATGAGAGGGACATGCTTCCCACAGTCCACCACATGGAGGTCCTTCCCAATGTACACAACATGGACGTTCTTCCCACAATCCACAACATAAATGTTCTCCTCACTGTCCAACACATGGACCTTCTTCCCATTGTTCACCACAGAAAGGTTCTCTCTACTGTCCTCCAAAGGGATGTCCTTACCACTGTCCAAAACAGAGACATCCTACCCACTGTCCACAACAGGGATATCTTTCCCACTGTCCACCACAGAAATGTCCTCCCCACTGTCCACCACAGGGATATCCTTCCCACTGTCCACATAAGTGACATACTCCCCTCTGTCCACAAGAGGGACATTCTTCCCACAGTTCATCACAAAGACATCTTTCCCAATGTCCACAACAGAGGTGTTCTTCCCACAGTCCACAAAATAAATGTCCTTCCCATTGTCCACCACATGGACCTCCTTCCCACTGTCCACCACAGTGATATCCTCCCCTCAGACAATAACAGGGATGTCCTTCCCACTATACAAAACAGAAATGTCCTCCCTGCTGTCCACCATGGGGAAGTTCTTCCCTCTGTCCACCACAGTGATATCCTTCCCTCAGACCATGACAGGGATGTCCTTCCCACTGTCCACCACAGGGATGTCCTCCCCACTCTCCACCAGAGGGTCATAATTCCCACTGACCACCACAAGAATGTCTTTCCCAATGTCCAAAACAGGAACGTCCATCCCACAGTCCACACTATATATGTCTTTCCAATGTCCACCAAAAGGACATCCTTCCCACTGTTCACCACAGGGAAGTCCTCTCTACTGTCCACCACAGTGATGTGCTTTCCAGTGTCCACCACAGGGATGTACTCCCCACTGTCTACAACAGGGATGTCCTTCCCACAATTCAAAACAGAAAGATCCTCCCTGTTGTTCACCACAGGGACGTCCTTCCCTCTGTCTACCTCAGTGATATCCTCCCCTCAGACCATAAGAGTGACGTCCTTCCCACTTTCCACCACAGGGACATCCTCCCCACTGTCCACAAGAGGGTCATCCTTCCCACTATCCACCAAAATGTCTTTCCCAATGTCCACAACAGGGACAACATTCCCACAGTCCACACCATATATGTCTTTCCAATGTCCACCACAGGGACCTCCTTCCCACTGTCCACCACAGGGAAGTTCTCTCTACTGTCCACCACAGGGATGTCCTTTCCACTGTTCACCAAAGGGATGTACACCACATTGTCCACAACAGGCTTGTCCTTCCCCTGTCCACCACAGAAAGTTACACTCTGCTGTACTTCCTAATGTCCTCCTCAATGATGTCCTTTCCTCTTTCCACCACAGGAACGTCCTTCACACTGTCCACCACATGGTGGTCCTTCCCACTTTCCATGAAAGGGACATGCTTCCCACTGTCCACCACACGGAAGTCCTTCCCAATGTCCACAACATGGACGTCCTTCCCACAATCCACAACATAAATGTCCTCCCCACTGTACAACACATGGATCTTCTTCCCACTGTTCACCACAAAGACGTTCTACCCACTGCTCTCCACAGGGTCATCCTACCAACTGTCTACCACAGGGATGTCCTTCCCACTGTCCACAAAAGGGACGTTCTTCCAAATGTCCACCAAAGGTACATCTTTGAACTGGCCACCACAGAGACATCTTCCACAGTGTCCACCACAGGGACATCCTCCCCACAGACCACCACAAGGATGTTCTTCATACAGTCCACCACAGAGAAGTCCTCCCTGTTGTCCACCAAAGGGACGTCCTTCCCACTCTCCAACACAGGGACATCCTCCAAATTGTTCACCACTGTGACATCCTAATCACTGTTCTCCACTGGGACATCCTACCCACTTTGCACAACAGGGACATTTTCCTGTGCACAACAGGGATATTCTCACCACTGTTCAACACAGGGACATCCTCCTTTTCACACCAGGGATGTCAGCAACACTCTTCACCCCAGAGATGTCCTCTGCACTCTCCACAACAGGAACTTCCTCCCCACTATCCACCAAAGAAATGTCTTTCACAGTATTCACCACAGGGATGTCATCCCAAATGTTCAACACAGAAAAGTCCTCTTCACTGTTCACCACAGGGATGTCGTTCCCCCTGTCCACCACAGGGATGTCCTCCCCACTGTCTACCAGAGGGATATCCTTCCCACTGTTCACCATAAGGTGGTCCATCCCAATATCAATAACAGGGACTTCCTCCCCACTGTCCACAACATAAATGTTCTTCACACGGTCCTCCACTGTTTCTCTTTACTGTCCTCCCCTCTGTCCACCACAGGGACATCCTACTGCCTCTTCACCACAGTGATGTCCTTGCCACTGTCTTCCAAAGGGATGTCCTTCCCACTGTCGACCACAAGGATGTCACTTCAATGGTCCACCACAGGGGTGTCCTCTTCTCTGTCCACCACAGGGATGTCCTTCCCACTGTACACCACAGGGATATCCTCCTGTGAACAACAGGGATGTTGTTACCACTGTCCACTTCAGATGTCTTCTGCACTCCCCACTAGAAGGACATCCTTCTCACTGTCCACCAAAGGGACATTCTCTTGTGCACCATAGGAGCATTGTCCTTATTGTCCACAAGGTCATCATGTACACTGTCCACCACAGTGAAATCCTCTCAACTCTCCAACACAGGGACATCCTCCCAACTGTCCACAACACGGATGTCCTCCCAAGTATTAACCACAGCAAAATCCTCCCCACTGTGCACCACAGGGATATCCTCCTGTGCACAACAGGGATGTCCTAACGACTGCCCACCACAGAGATGTCCTTTGCACTCACCATCATATGGACACAATTCCATCTATGCACCACAGGGACATTCTCCAGTGCACCACTGTAACATCCTCCCCACAGTCAATCACAGTGAAATCCTCCCCACTCTCCACCACCAGGATGTCCTCCCCACTGTCTACAACAGGGATGTTCTTCCTAATATTCACACCAGAAAAATCCTCACCACTGTCCACGAAGATGACGTTCTTCCCACTTTCTAACTCAGTGATATCCTCTCCTCAGATCGTAACAAGTATGTCCTTCCCACTGTACACCACAAGGAGTTCCTCCCCACTGTCCACCAGAGGCACACCCTTCCCACTATCCACCACAAAGAGGTCTTTCATAATGTCCAAAACAAGGACTTCCTTCCCACTGTCCACAACATATATGTCCTTCCCATTGTCCACCACAGCGACCTCCTTTCCACTGTCCAACAAAGAGAAATCCTCTCTTCTGTCCACCACACGGATGTACTTTCCATTGTACACCACATTGATGTCCACCGCCCTTTTCTCAACAAACATGTACATCACACTGTCCACCACAGAAATGTCCTCTCCACTGTCCAACACAGGGAGGTCCTCCCCTCTGTCCACCACAGGGACATCCATTCCACTCTTCACCACAGTGATGTCCTTGCCACTGTCTTCCAAAGGGATGTCCTTCCCACTGTTGACCACAAGGATGTCACTTCAATGGTCCACCACAGGGGTGTCCTCTTCTCTGTCCACCACAGGGATGTCCTTCCCACTGTACACCACAGGGACATCCTCCTGTGAACAACAGGGATGTTGTTACCACTGTCCACTTCAGATGTCTTCTGCACTCCCCACTAGAAGGACATCCTTCTCACTGTCCACCAAAGGGACATTCTCTTGTGCACCATAGGAGCATTGTCCTTATTGTCCACAAGGTCGTCATGTACACTGTCCACCACAGTGAAATCCTCTCAACTCTCCAACACAGGGACATCCTCCCAACTGTCCACAACACGGATGTCCTCCCAAGTATTAACCACAGCAAAATCCTCCCCACTGTGCACCACAGGGATATCCTCCTGTGCACAACAGGGATGTCCTAACGACTGCCCACCACAGAGATGTCCTTTGCACTCGCCATCATATGGACACAATTCCATCTATGCACCACAGGGACATTCTCCAGTGCACCACTGTAACATCCTCCCCACAGTCAATCACAGTGAAATCCTCCCCACTCTCCACCACCAGGATGTCCTCCCCACTGTCTACAACAGGGATGTTCTTCCTAATATTCACACCAGAAAAATCCTCACCACTGTCCACGAAGATGACGTTCTTCCCACTTTCTAACTCAGTGATATCCTCTCCTCAGATCGTAACAAGTATGTCCTTCCCACTGTACACCACAAGGAGTTCCTCCCCACTGTCCACCAGAGGCACACCCTTCCCACTATCCACCACAAAGAGGTCTTTCATAATGTCCAAAACAAGGACTTCCTTCCCACTGTCCACAACATATATGTCCTTCCCATTGTCCACCACAGCGACCTCCTTTCCACTGTCCAACAAAGAGAAATCCTCTCTTCTGTCCACCACACGGATGTACTTTCCATTGTACACCACATTGATGTCCACCGCCCTTTTCTCAACAAACATGTACATCACACTGTCCACCACAGAAATGTCCTCTCCACTGTCCAACACAGGGAGGTCCTACCAACTGTCCACCACAGGGACATCCATTCCACTCTTCACCAAAGAGATGTCCTTCCCACTGTCCACCACAGCAACATCCTCCTGTGTACCACAAGGACATTCTTACCACTGTCAACAACATATTTGTCCTCACCAATATCCACTACAGGGACGTCCTCACCACTGTCCACAACATGAATATCCTCCACACTGTAAACCACAGGGACATCCTACACATTGTCCACCACAGGGAGGTCCTCCCCACTGTCCAGAACAGGAACATCCTTCTGCATGACCACCACAGTGATGTCCTCCCCACTGTACACCACAGGGACATCCTCCTGTGCACAACAGGGATGTTCTTACCACTGTACACCCCAGAGATGTCCTCTGCACTCTCTGCTACAAGGACATCTTTCTCACTCTCCACCAAAAAGACATTCTCTTGTGCACCACAAGGAACACCGTTCATACACTCTACAAGTTACTCATTTGCACTGTCCACCACAGTAAAATTCTCTCAACGCCCCACCAGAGTGACATCCTCTCAACTCTCCACCACAGTGACATCTTCCCAACTGTCCACCACAGGGATGTCCTCCGCCGTGTCCACAACAGGTATGTTCTTCCCATGGTCCACCACAGGTACCTCCTTCCCACTGTCCACCACAGGGAAATCCTCACTAATGTCCACCACAGGTACGTCTTTCCATTGTCCACCAAAGGGATGTCCTTTGCCCTGTCCACAACAGTCATGACCTTTCCTTGGTCCACCACAAGGACCTCTTTCCCACTGTCCACCACAGGGAAGTCCTCTCTACTGTACACCACAGGAATGTCTTTTCCACTCTCCACCAAAGGGACGTCCTAAGCACTGTCCACAACAGGCATGTCTTTCCAACTGTCCACCACAGAATTGTACACCCTGCTGTCCACAAAAGGAACGTACTTTCCAATGTCCACTAAATTATGTCCTCTCCTATGTCCACCACAGAGACGTCCTTTCCACTGTCTGCCACATTTTGTTTCTCCCCACTGTCCATGAGAGGTACATGCTTCCCACTGTCCACCACACAGAGGTCCTTCCCAATGTCCACAACATGAACGTCCTTCCCACAATCCACAACTTAAATGTCCTACCCACTGTACAACACATGGAACTTCTTCACACTGTTCACCACAGAAAGGTCCTCTCTACTATCCACCACAGAAATGCCCTTAACGCTGTCCAAACCAGTAACGTCCTCCCCACTGTCCACAACAGGAATGTCCTTCCCACTGTCCACCACCAAAATGTCCTCTCCACTGTCCACCACAGGGATGTATTTCCCACTGTTCAACAGAGGGACATCTTCCCCAATGTGCACAAAAGGGACATCCTTTTACTGTCCACAACAGGGATGTCATTCCCACTGTCCACCACAGAGAGGTCCTCCCTGTTCTCCACCACAGGGACAATCTTCCCACTGTCAACCATAGTACGTCCTTTCCATTGTCCACCACAGGTACATCCTCTCCACTGTCCACCAGAGGGACGTCCTTCCCATTGTACACCACAGAGATGTCCTCTCCGCTGTCCACCACAGGGACATTCTTCCCAATGTCCACCACAGTGATGTCCTCTCCACTGTCCACCACAAGGATGTCCTCCCTACTTACCAAACAGGGATGTCCTCCCCACTGTCCACCACAAGAGCATCCTACTAATGTCCACCACAGGGAGGTCTTCCCAACTGTCCACCACAGGTACTTCCTTTCCATGGTCCAACAAATAGTTGTCCTTCCCACTGTCCACCACAGGGACATCCTCCTGTGTACTACAAGGACATCCTTACTACTGTCCACAACATGGTTGTCCTCAACAATATGCACTACAGGGAAGTCCTCACCGCCTTCCACCACACGAATATCCTTCGCACTATAAACGACAGGGACATCCTACCCACTGTCCACCACAGGGAAGTCCTCCCCTCTGTTTACCACAGGCACATCCTTCTGCCTGTTAACCACAGTGATGTCCTCCACACTGTCCTTCAAAGGGACGTCCTTCCCACTGTCGACCACAAGGATATCATTTCAATGGTCCACCACAGGGAAGTCCTTTTCACTGTCCACCACAGGGATGTACTTCCCACTGTACACCACAGGGACATCCTCCTGTGCACAACAGGGATGTCCTAACAACTGTCCACCACAGAGATGTCCTCTGTACTCTCCACCATATGGACATTCTCCTGACTATGCGCCACAGGGCCTTTCTCCAGTACACCACAGTAACATCATCCCCACTGTCCATCACAGTGAATTCCTCCCCACTGTCTACCACCGCGATGTCCTCCCCACTGTCTACAACAGGGATGTCCTTCCAGCAATTCAAAACAGTAAGGTCCTCCCTGCTTTCCACCACAGGGAAGTCCTTCCCTCTGTCCACCTCAGTGATATCTTCCCCTCAGATCATGACAGGGATGTTCTTCCCACTGTCCACTACAGGGACGTCCTTCCCACTGTCCACCACATAGCGGTTCTCCACACTCTTTACCAGAGGGACATGCTTGCCACTGTAGAACACACGGTGGTTCTTCCCAATGTCCACAACATGAACATCCTTCCCACATTCCACAACATAAATGTCCTTCCCACTCTCCACCACAGAGACCTTCTTCCCACTGTTCACAGCAGAGAGGTCCTATCTACTATCCACCACAGAGATGTCCTTACCACTGTCCACCTAAGTGATGACCTCCCCTCTCTCCACCACAGGGACATCCTTCCCACTGTCCACCACAAGGAGTTCCTCCCCAATGTCCACCAGAATGTCATCCTTCCTACTATTTACCACAAGGAGATCTTTCCCAATGTCCACAAAGGGACGTCCTTCCCACAGTCCACAACTTATATGTCCTTCCCAATCTCCATCACAGCCACCTCCTTCCCACTGTCCACCACAGGGAAGTCCTCTCTACTGTCCACCACAGAAATGTCCTTTCCATTGTCCACCAGAGAGATGTCCTCCACACTGCCTAAAACAGGCATGTCATTTTCACACTCCACCACAGGGTACTTCTTCTATCTGTCCACAACAGGGATGTCCTGTCTACTGTTCACCAGAAGGATATCCTTTACACTGTCCACCAGAGAGATGTCCTCCCCACTGTCCACCACAGAGACATCCTACCCATGTCCACCACAGGGAGCTACTCCCCAATGTCCACCATATGGACCTACTCACCTTGTCCACAACAAGGACATCCTATCACTGTCCACAACAAGGACATTATTCCCACAGTTTAGCACAGGGATGTCCTCCCCACTGTCCACTACAGGGACGTTCTACACACTTTCACCAGAGGGAGTTCCACCTAACTGTCCACCACAGGGATTTCCTCCACACTGTCCATCAGAGGGAGGTCCTCCCCACTCTCTACCACAGGGATGTCCTCCTGTGTGCCACAAGGACATCCATAAAACTGTCCACCACAGGGTCAGCTTCACGAATGTCCAGCACAGTGATGTCATTCCCACTGTTCACCACAGGGACATCCTACTGTGCACAACAGGGACATCCTGACCAATGTGCACCACAGGGACATCCTTTCCACTGTCTACCACAGGGACATTCTCCCCAATGTTCCCAACATAGTCAACCTCCACACAGTCCACCACATGGACGTCTTTCCCACTGTACACCAAAGAAACATTCTAAGCACTTTGCACCAAAGGGACATCCTCCTATGCACAAAAGGTACGTCCTCACAACTGTGCACCACAGGAATATTCTTTCCACTGTCCACAACAGAGATGTCCTTCCTACTGTAGATGACAAAGATGTCCTCCCTGCTGTTCACCACAGGAACATTCTTCCCACTTTCCACCACAGAAACGTCCTCCCCACTGTCCACCAAAGGGATGTCCTCCCCACTCACCGCCACAGAGACATCCATCCCACTGTCCACAACAGAAATGTCCTCCCCACTGTCCATAACACGGAGATCCTCCAAACTGTCCACTACAGGGATGTCCTTTCCATGGTCCACCATCAGATGTCCTTCCCACTGTCCACCACAGGGACATCCTCCTGTGTACTACAAGGACATCCTTACCACTGTCCACAACATAGTTGTCCTCAACAATATGCACTACAGGGAAGTCCTCACCACTGTCCACCACACGAATATCCTCCGCACTGTAAACCACAAGGAGATCCTCCCCTCTGTCCAACACAGGGACATGTTCTGCCTGTCCACCTCAGTGATGTCTTCCCCACTGTCCTCCAAAGGGATGTCTTTACCACTGTCGACCACAAGGATGTCACTTCAAACATCCACCACAGGGAAGTCCTCTTCACTGTCCACCACAGGGATGTCCTTCTCACTGTACATCACAGAGACATCCTCCTGTGCACAACAGGGATGTTCTTATCACTGTCCACCTTAGAGATGTCTTCTGCACTCCCCACCACAAGGACATCCTTCTCACTGTCCACCAAAGTGACATTCTCTTGTGCACCACAGGAGTGTTTTCCTTACTGTCCACAAGGCTGTCATCCACACTGTATCCCACAGTGAAACCCTCACAACTCTCCAACACAGGCACATCCTCCCAACTCTCCACAACACGGATGTCTTCCCAACTATCAAACACAGGGAAATCCTTCCCACTGTAAATAACAACGACATCCTCCCCACTTTGCACCACAGGGACATCCTCCTGTGCACAACAGGGATGTCCTAACCACTGTCCAACACAGAGATGTCCTCCACAATCTCCACCATATGGATATACTTCCAACTATGCACCACAGGGACTTTCTCCAGTGCACCACAGTAACATCCTCCCCACTGTTCATCACAATGAAATTGTCTCCATTGTCCACCACTGGGATGTCCTCACCATGGTCTACAACAGGGATGTCCTTCCAAATATTCACACCAGAAAGATCCTCACTGCTGTCCACCAAGAGGATGTCCTTGCCACTGTCCACATCAGTGATATCCTCTCCTCAGATCATAACAGTGATGTCCTTCCCACTGTCCACCACAAGGAGGTCCTCCCCACTGTCCACAAATGGCACACCCTTCCCAGTGGCTACCACAAAGAGGTCCTTCCCAATGTCTACAACATGAATGTCCTTCCCACTGCCCACAGCATATATGTCCTTCCCACTGTCCACAACAGGGACCTCCTTCCCACTGTCCACCACAGGGAAATCTTTACTGTCCAACACAGGGATGTCCTTTCTACTGGCCACCACATTGATGTCCTCCGCACTGTCCACAACAAACATATACATCCCACTGTCCACCAAAGAAATGTCCTCTCCATTGTCCACCACAGGGAGTCCTCTCAACTCTCCACCACAGGGACGTCCTTTCCACTCTTCACCAAAGAGATGTCCTTCCCAGTATCCAACACATGGACATCCTCCTGTGTACCACAATAACATCCTTACCACCATCCACAACATGGATGTCCTCACCAATGTCCACTACAGGGATGTCCTCACCACTGTCCACATCATGAATATCCTCCACATTGTAAACCACAGGGACATCCTACACACTGTCCACCACAGGGAGGTCCTCCTGTCTGTCCAGAACAGGAACATCCTTCTGCATGACCACCACAGTGATGTCCTCCCTACTGTACAACTCAGGGATATCCTCCTGTGCACGACAGACATGTTATTACCACTGTACACCCCAGAGATATCCTCTGCACTCTCCGCTACAAGGACATCTTTCTCACTGTCCACCAAAGAGACATTCTCTTGTGCACCACAGGAATGTTCTTCTTACTGTCTACAAGGCCGTCATCTGCACTGTCCAACACAGTGAAATCCTCTAAACTCTCCACCACTGTGACATTCTCCCAACTGTCCACAACAGGGATGTCCTCCCAACTATCAAACACAGTGAAGTCCTTCCCACTGTAAACAACAGGGACATCCTCCCCACTGGGCACAACAGGGATATCCTAACCACTATCTATCACAGAGATGTCCTCCTCACTCAACACCATATGGACATCCTTCTGACCATGCACCACAAGGACATTCTCCAGTGCACCACAGTAACATGCTCCCCACTGTCCACCACAGTGACATCCTCCCCACTGTCCACCACAGGGATGTTCTCCCAACTGTCTACATCAGGGATGTTTTTCCCATTGTCCACCATATGGACATCCATTCGCTGTCCACAAAAAGGACTTCCCTCCCACTGTTTAACACAGGGACAGCTTCCTAACTGTCCACAACACAAATATGTTCCCAACTGTCCACTACAGAAACATCCATCCCACTGTACACAACAGGGATATATTCCCCACTGTCCTCAACAAGGACATCCATCCCACTGTCCACAGCAGAAAGGTGCTACCCACTGTCCACCACAGGGACATCCTCCCAAATGTCCTCCCCAAGGAATTCCTCCCCCACAGTCCACCACAGGGACGTCCTTTCCACTGTCTATCAAAGGGACATCCTTCCCACTTTCTACAACACAGACATCTTCCCCACTGTCCACCACATGGACGTCTTTCCCACTGTCCACCACAGGGATGTCCTCCAACACAGTCCACCAGAGTGGGGTCCACCTCACTGTCCACCATAAGGACATCCTTCGGTGCACAAGAGGGATGACCTCAGCACTGTGCACCACAGGGACATACTTTGCATTGTTCACCACAGGGACATCGTTCCCACTGTCCACCAAAGTGAGGTCCTCCCTGCTGTCCATAACAGGGATGTCCTTCCATCTGTCCACCTCAGTGATATCCTTTCCACAGACCATATCAGGGATGTCCTTCCCACTTTCTATCACAGGGACGTACTCCCCACTGTCCACAAGAGGTACATCCTTCCCACAGTCCACCAAAAGGTCTTTCCCAGTGTCCACAACAGGGACGTCCTTCGCACAGTCCACAACATATATGTCCTTCCAAAGTCCACCACAGGGACTCCTTCTCACTGTCCTCCACAGGCAAGTCCTCTCTACTGTCTACCACAGGGATGTCCTTTCCACTGTCCACTACAGGGATGTCCACCGCACTGTCTGCAACAGGCATGTCCTTCTTTCTGTCCATCACAGAAAGGTACACCCTGCTGTCCACAACAAGAACATACTTCCTAATGTCTACCTCAATGATGTCCTTTTCTTTGTCCACCACACGGACATCTTTTCCACTTCCACAACATGGTGGTGCTCCACACTGTCCACCAGAGAGACATGCTTGCCACTGTAGAACACACGGGTGTCATTCCCAATGTCCACTACATGTACGTCCTTCCCACAATCCACAACATAAATGTCCTTCCCACTCTCCACCACAGGGACCTTCTTCCCACAGTTCACCACAAAGAGGTCCTCTTTACTATCCACCACAGGGATGTCCTTACCACTGTCCACCTACGTGACGACCTCCCCTTTCACCACCACAGGGACATCCTTCCCACTGTCCAGCACAGGGAGTTCCTCCCCAATGTCTACCAGAGGGACATCCTTCCCACTGTTCCCCACAAGGAGGTCTTTCCAATGTCCACAACAGGGACATTCTTCCCAGAGTTCTCAACATATATGTCCTTTCAATGTCCACCACAGGGACCTCCTTCTTACTGTTCACCACAGGGAAATCCTCTCTACTGTTCACCACAGTGATGTCCTTTGCACTGTTCGCCACAGGTATGTCCTCTGCAGTGTCCACAACAAACATGTACATCCCACTGTCCACAACAGGGAGGTCCTCCCAACTATCAAACACAGTGAAGTCCTTCCCACTGTAAACAACAGGGAACTCTTCCCCACTGGGCCCAACAGGGATATCTTAACCACTGTTCACCACAGAGATATCCTCCTCACTCCCCACCATATGGACATCCTTCTGACTATGCACCACAAGGAAGTTCTCCAGTGCACCACAGTAACATTCTCCCCACTTTCCACCACAGTGAAATCCTCCCAACTGTCCACCACAGGGATGTTCTCCCCAATGTCTACAACAGGGATGTCCTTTCCATTGTTCACCACATGAACATCCTTTCGCTGTCCATAAAAAGGACTCCCCTCCCACTGTTTACCACAGGGTTGGCTTCCTAAATGTCCACTACACATATATGTTCAGAACTGTCCACTACATAAATATCCATCCCACTGTACACAACAGGGACATTCTCCCCACTGTTCTCCACAAGGACATCCTTCATACAGTCCACCATAAAAAAGTCCTCCCTGTTGTCCACCAAAGGGGCGTCCTTCACACTCTCCACAATAGGGACATCCTCCAATTTGTCCACCACAGTGACTACTTTTTCACTGTTCACCCCTGGGATATCCTACACACTATGCACAACAGGGACATTTTCATGTGCACAACAGGGATATCCTCACCACTCTGCACCACAGGGACATCCTCCTTTGCACATCAGGGATGTCAGCAACACTCTCCACCCCAGAGATGTCCTCTGCACTCTCCACGACAGAAACATCCTCCCCACTATCCACCAAGGAACGTCTTTCACACTATTCACCACAGGGATGTCATCCCAAATGTCCAACACAAAAAAGTCCTCTTCACTGTCCACCACAGGGATGTCCTTCACACTGTCTAACAGAGGGATATCCTCCCCACTGTCTACCAGAGGGATATTCTTCCCACTGTTCACCATAATGTGTTCCTTCCCAATATCAATAACAGGGACTTCCTTTTAACTGTCCAGAACATAAATGTTCTTCCCACTGTCCTCCACTGTGTGTTTCTCTTTACTGTCCACCACAGAGATGTACTTTCTACTGCCACCAAAGAGACAGTGTCCTTTGCACCAGAGAAACTTCCTCACCACTGTCCACCACTGTGAAGTCCTTTCCACTTTCCACTATGAGGAGGTCCTCTCCACTGTCCACCACAGAAACATTCTTTCCACTGTTCACCACAGGGACGTCCTTTCCAATATCCACGATAGGGAGGTCCTCACCACTGTCCAAAATAGGGACGTCCTTTAAAATATTTACTACAGAAACACACTCATCACTGTCTATCACAGGGACATCTTTACCACTGTACACCACAGAGAGGTCCTTCCCACTGTCCACCACAGTTACGTCCTTCACACTGTCCAACACAGTAAAGTCCTCTCAGTTGTCCAATACAGAAATATCCTCCCCACTGTCCACCACAGGGACGTCCTACTTACTGTCTACCACAGGGAAAACCTCTCTACTGTCTACAACAGGGATGTCCTTCCCATTGTCCACCACATGGACATCCTTTCACTGTCCACAAAAAGGACTTCCTTCCCACTGTTTACCACAGGGATGTCTTCCTAACTGTCCACGACACAAATATGTTCCCAACTGTCCACTGCAGAAACATCCATCCCACTGTACAAAACAAGGACATACTACCCACTGTCCTCCAAAAGGACGTTGATCCCACTGTCCACAACAGAAAGGTCATATGCACTGTTCACCACAGGGACATCCTCCCAACTGTCCACCTCAAGGAATTCCTCCCTCACAGTCCACCACAGGGACGTCTTTCCCACTGTCCACCAAAGCGACATCCTTCCCACTGTCTACAACACAGACATCTTCCCCACTGTCCACCACATGGACGTCCTTCCCACTGTCCACCACAGGGATGCCCTACCCCACAGTCCACAAGAGTGTGGTTCTCCCCACCGTCCACCACAAGGACATCCTACTGTGCACAATAGGGATGTCCTCACCACTGTGCACCACAGGGACATACTTTGCCTTGTCCACCACAGGGACATCATTCCCACTGTCCACCAAAGTGAGGTCGTCACTGCTGTCCACCACAGGGGCATCCTTACCACTGTCCACCACAAGGATGTCCTCCCCACTTACCAAACAGGGATGTCCTCCCCACTATCCAGCACAGAGACATCCTACCCAAGTCCACCACAGGAAAGTCCTCCACACTCTCCACCATATGGACATCCTTCTTACTATGCACCACAAGGATGTTCTCCATTGCACCACAGTAACATCCTCCCCACTGTCCACCACAGTGAAATCCTACCCACTGTCCACCACAGGGATGTCCTCCCCACTGTCTACAACAGGGATGTCTTTCCCACAATTCAAAACAGAGAGGTCCTCCCAGCTGTCCTCCAGAGGGACCTCATTCCATCTGTCCACCTCTGTGATATCCTCCTCTCAGAAAATAACAGGGATGTCCTTCCCACTTTCCACCACAGGGACATCTGAAAGACCCCCCTGCAAGGGGACCCTCACCCAAGTTCGGACCTGCACGCCCCAAGGACACACGAGAGACCTTCTTGATGCAATTGCAGAGGAGGTTTAATGACGACGGCCCTCAGGCCGGAACATATATGAAGCAGGAAATAGAGGTTCCGACCCAGAACCCAGGAAACTTGGGATATTTATGGGTAGGGGTTGGGGAGAGTGGGAAAATTTGGCGCGCTTACATATGATTGGATATTTCAAACATAAGCAACTTGCAGAAGCAGCTACGTGCAAGCTGGCAGATGACTAGTTACTTTTGACCATGAAACCTTGGACTTCTCAGAAAGGGGGAGAGAAAAGTAAACACCAGATGGCCCATTACTCACTTGGGCTTATCTGGGCACGTCTTAGCATGCCTTTTCATTTGGGTCACACTGTCCCTGCAGGGGCTTAATATTTTTATTATGACTATATTTATCAACTTGTTGGTGGTCTTTGCTGACCATGAATTTTTGTTATTATTACAATGCTGCTTTCAAATTTTGTTCTCACACATTATCCCAACTGTCCACAAGAGGGTCATCCTTCCCACTGTCCACCAAAAGGTCTTTTCCAATGTCCAAAACAGGGATGTCCTTCTAACAGTCCACACCATATATGTCCTTCAAATGTCCACCACAGGGACCTCCTTTCCACAGTCCACCACAGGGAAGTCCTTTCCACTGTTCACAACAGGGTTGTCCTCCACACTGTCCACAACAGGCATGTCCTTTCCACTGTCCACCACAGGGAAGTTCTCTCTACTGTCTAACACATGGATGTCTTTTCCACTGTCCACCACATTGATGTCCACCACACTGTCCACAACAGGCATGTCCTTCCCACTGTCTACCACAGAAAGGTACAACCTGCTGTCCACAACAGGAACTGACTTCCTAATGTCCAGCTCAATGATGTCCTTTCCTCTGTCCACCACAGGGACATCCTTCCCACTGTCCACCACATGGTGGTCCTCCCCACTGTCAACCAGAGGGACAGGCTTGCCACTGTAGAACACATGGACGTCCTTCCCGAAGTCCACAACATATACGTCCTTCCCACAATCCACAACATAAATGTCCTTCCCACTCTCCACAACAGGGACCTTCTTCCCACAGTTCACCACAGAGAGTTCCTCCCTACTATCCACCACAAGGATGTCAATAGCACTGTACACCAAAGTGTACAGGAATGTACTTCCCAATTTCCACTAAATGGTTTCCACTCCTATGTCCTCCACAGAGACGTCATTCCCACTGTCCACAACATGGTGTTTCTCCCCACTGTCCATGAGAGGGACATGATTCCAAATTTCCACCACACTGAGGTCCTTCAAAATGTCCAAAACATGGACGTCCTTCCCACAATTAACAACATAAATGTCCTTCCCACTGTCCAACACATGGACCTTCTTCCCACTGTTCACCACAGAAAGGTCCTCTCTACTGTCTACCACGGGGATGTCTTTCCAACTGTCTACCACAGGGATGTCTTTTCCACTATCCACAAAAGGACAACCTTCCCACTGTCCACCACAGGGACATCCTCCAAATTGTTCACCACAGTGATATCCTTTTCACTGTTCACCACTGGGACACCGTACCCACTTTGCACAACAGGGACAGTTTCCTGTGTATAACAGGGATATCCTCACCACTGTGCACCACAGGGACATCCTCCTTTGCACACCAGAGATGTCAGCAACACTCTCCACCCCAGAGATGTCCTCTGCACTCTCCCCGACAGAAACATCCTCCCCACTATCCACCAAGGAACGTCTTTCCCACTATTCACCACAGGGATATCATCCCAAATGTCCAACACAGAAAAGTCCTCTTCACTGTCCACCACAGGGATGTCCTTTCCCCTGTCCACCACAGGGATGTCCTCCCACTGTCCACCAGAGAAATATCCTTTCCACTGTTCACCACCAGGAGGTCCTTCCCAATATCGACAACAGAAATTTCCTTCCCACTGCCCACAACATAAATGTTCTTCCCACTGCACACCACAGTGTGTTTCTCTGTACTGTCCCCCACAGAGATGTACTTTCCACTGTCCACCAAAGGGATATTTTCCTTTTCACCAGAGAAACTAACTCACTACTGTCTACCACAGAAACATCCTCACCACTGTCCACCACTGTGACGTCCTTTCCACTTTCCACCATGAGGAGGTCCTCTCCACTGTCCACCACAGAAACATCCTTTCCACTCTTCACCACAAGACATCCTTCCCAATATCCACGACAGGGCGGTCCTCACCACTGTCCACAACAGGGATGTCCTTTCCACTGTCCACCACAGAAACATCCTCATCACTGTCTATCACAGGGACATCTTTACCACTGTCCATCACAGAGAGGTCCTACCTGCTGTCCACCACAGGTACATACTTCACACTGTCCACCACAGGAACATCCTCTCAGTTGTCCAAAACAGAAACGTCCTCCCCACTGTCCACCACAGGGACATCCTTCTTACTCTCCACCAAAGGGAGAACCTCCCCACTGTCTACAACAAGGATGTCCTTCCCATTGTCCACCACATGGACATCCTTTCCCTGTCCACAAAAAGGACTTCCTTCCCACTGTTTACCATAGGCATGTCTTCCTAACTGTCCACCACACAAATATGTTCCCAACAGTCCACTACAGAAACATCCATCCCACTGTACACAAAATGGACATACTCCCCACTGTCCTCCACAAAGATGTCCATCCAACTGTCTACAACAGAAATGTCCTACCCAGTGTCCATCACAGAGACATCCTCCCAAATGTCCACCCCAAGGAATTCCTCCTCATAGTTCACCACAGGAACATCCTTCCCACTGTCCACCAAAGGGACATCCATCCCACTGTCCACAACACGGACATCTTCCCTACTGTCCACCACATGGACATACTCCTACAGTCCACCAAAGGGACATCCTACCCCACAGCAAACAAGAGTGTGTTCCTCCTCACTGTCCACCACAAGGACATCCTCCTGTGCACAACAGGGATGTCCTCACCACTGTGAACCACAGGGACATCCTTCACACTGTCTACCACAGGGAGGTCCTATCTACTGTTCACCACAGTGATATCCTTTCCACTGTCCACCACAGGGACATCCTCCTCACTGTCCAAAACAAGGACATCCTTCCCATTCTCGACCACAGAAACCACTTCCCCACAGTCCACCACGGGAACGTCCTACATTTGGTCAGCCACAGGGACATCCTGCCCAATGTCCACCACAGGGATCTTCTCACCAATGTCCAACACAGAGTTGTCCTCAGCACTCTTCAACACAGGAACATCTTTTCCACATCATCCACAATCCACCCCACTGTCCACCACAACGATGTTTCCCCACTGTCCACCACAGGGGTGTTCTTTCCCATTGTTCAAAACAGAAACATATTCCCCACTGTGCACCACATGGTCATCCTCCTGTGACCAACAGGTTCGTTCTCATGACTGTGCACCACAGGCACATCTGCCAGTGCACAACAGCGACGTCTTAACCACTATCCATCCTAGGGATGTCCTCTGCACTCTCCAAAACAGGGGCATTCTTCCCACAGTCCACCAAAATGATGTTCTCCAGTGCACCACAGAAAAGTCCCCACCAATTTACTATAGGGATGACCTCCCCACTTTCCAGCACAGGGACATCCTCCAAACTGTCCACAATAGGGATGTCCTTCCCACTGTTTACCACAGGGATGTCCTTTCCACTGTCCACCATAGGGACTTCTTTCCCCAAGTCCGCCACTGGCATGTTCTTCCAACTGTCCACCACATGGACATCCTCCCCACTGTCCATCACATGGACATCCTCACCACTGTCTACCACAGGGACATCCTTCCCACTGTCCATCAAAGGGATGTCCTTCCAATTGTTCACCACAGGGACATACTCCAAATTCTCCACCACAGTGACATCTTTCCCCAGTCTACCACAGAAATGTAAACCCCACTGTCCACCACAGTGTTTTCCTCACCAATGTCCACCACTGGGATGTTCTTTCCCACTGTTCAAAACATGGACATCCTCCCTACTGTGCGCCACAATAACTTCCTCCTGTGCTTAACAGGGTCATCCTCATGACTGTATACCACAGGGACATCTTCCAGTGCACACCAGAGACATCTTCACCACTGTCCACCCCAGAGATGTCCTATGCACTCTCCAAAACAGGGACATCCTTCCCACAGTCCTTCAAAGGGACATTGTCCGGTGCACCACAGAAAGGTCCTCAGCACTGTCCACCAAAGGGACATCCTCCCAACTGTCCACCCCAAGGAATTCCTCCCTACAGTCCAGCACAGGGATGTCCTTCCCACTGTCCACCAAAGGGATGTTCTTCCCACTTTCCACCACAGGGACAACCTACCTTACAGTCCAACACAGTGTAGTCCTCCCCACTGTCCACCACAAGGACATCCTAATGTGCACAACAGGGTTGTCTTCACCACTGTGCACCATAGGGTCATACTTTGCATTGTCCACCTCAGGGATGTCATTTTCACTGTCCACCAAAGTGAGGTCTCCCTGCTTTCCAGCACAGGTACATCCTTACCACTGTCCACCACAGGGTCGTCTTCACCACTGTTCATCACAGGGATGTCCTTCCCACTGTTCACCAGAGGGACATCTTCCCCAGTGTGCAAAATAGGGACATCCTTTTACTGCCCACAACAGGGATGTCCTTCCCACTGTCCACCACAAAGAGGTCCTCCCTGCTCTTCACCACAGGGACAGTCTTCCCACTGCCCACCATAGAACGTCTTTTCCACTGTCCACCACAGGTACATCCTCTCCTCTGTCTACCAGAGAAACGTCATTCCCATTGTACACCAATAAGAGGCCCTTTCCAGTGTCCACCACAGGGAGATTCTTCCCCTTGTCCACCACAGAGATGTCCTCCCTACTGTCCACCACAAGGATGTCCTCACAACTTTAAACAGGGATGTCCTCCCAACTGGCCAAAACAGAGACATCCTACCCATGTCCACCACAGGGAGGTCTTCCCCACTGTTCAACATAGGGATGTACTACCCTTGTCCACAACATGGACATCCTTCCACTGTTTACAAAAAAGATATTATTCCCACACTTTACCACAGGGATGTTCTCCCCACTATCCACTACAGGGACGTTCTACACACTGTCCACCACAGGAAGGTCCACCCAACTGTCCACCACAGGGATTTCCTCCCCACTGTCCATCAGAGGAAAGTCCTCCCAACTGTCCACCACAGGGATGTCCTCCTGTGTACCACAAGGACATCCATAAAACTGTCCACAACAGGGTCATCTTCACCAATGTCCAGCACAGTGACGTCCTTCCCACTATTCAACACAGGGACCACCTCCTGTGCACAACCGGGACATCCTGATCAATGTGCACCTCAGGGACATCCTTTCCACTGTCCACCACAGGGGCATCCTCCCCAATGTTCACTACAGGGTGGACTGCCACACAGTCCACCACATGGACGTCTTTCCCACTGTCCACCAAAGAAACAACCCCTACACTTTGCACCACAGGGACATCGTCCTATGCAAAACAGGCACGTCCTCACAACTGTGCACCACACGATATCCTTTCCACTCTCCACAACAGAGATGTCCTTCCCACTGTAGTCCACAGAGATGTCCTCCCAGCTGTCCAACACAGGGATATTCTTCCCACTTTCCACCACAGAATTGTCCTCCCCACTGTTCACCAAAGGGATGTCCTCCCCACATTCTGCCACAGAGACGTCCATCCCACAGTACACAAAAGAAATCTCCTCCACACTGTCAACCACAGGGAGGTATGCCCAAATGTCCACCACAGGGACGTCCTTTCCACAGTCCACCAAACAGATGTCCTTCCCACTGTCCACCACAGGGATATCCTGCTGTGTAATACAAGGACATCCTTACCAATGTCAACAACATGGTTGTCCTCAACAATATGCACTACAGGGAAGTCCTCACCACCATCCACAACACGAATATCCTCGGCACTGTAAACCACAGGGACATCCTACCCACTGTCCACCACAGGGAGGTCCTCCACTCTGTCTACCACAGGGACATCCTTCTGCCTGTCCACCACAGTGATGTCCTCCCCACTGTCCTCCAAAGGGACTTCCTTCCCACTGTTGACCACAAAGATTCATTTCAACAGTTCACCATAGGGAAGTCCTCTTCACTGTCTACCACAGGGATGTCCTTTTCACTGTACACCACAGGGATGTACTCCTGTGCACAACAGGGAGGTTCTTACCTCTGTCCACCCCAGAGATGTCTTCTGCACTCCCCACTACAAGGATATCCTCACTGTCCACCAAAGTGACATTCTCTTGTGCACCACAGAAGTGTTGTCCTTGCTCTCCACAAGGTCGTCATACACACTCTCCACTACTGTGAAATCCTCTCAATTCTCCAACACAGGGACATCCTCACAACTGGCCACAACACGGATGTCCTCCCAACTATTGAACACAGCAAAGTCCTTCCCACTGTAAACAACAGGGACATCCTCCCCACTGTGCACCACAGGGACATCCTCCTGAGAACAACAGGGATGTCCTAACCACTGTCCACCACAGAAATGTCCTCCACTCTCTCTACCTTATGGACATCCTTCCAACTATGCACCACAGTAACATCCTCCCCACTGTCCATCACAGTGAAATTTTTCCCACTGTCCACCACTGGGATGTATTTCCCTCTGTCTACAACAGGCATGTCCTTCCCACTATTCACACCAGAAAGTTTCTCGCTGCTGTCCACCAAGAGGACGACCTTCCCATTTTCCACCTCAGTGATATCCCCTCCTCAGATCATAACAGAACATGATCCAGATCACCAGATCATGTCCAGAACAAAGATGTCTTTCACAATGTTCACAACAGGGACCTCCTTCCCATTGTCCACAACATATGTCCTTCCCACTGTCCACCACAGGGAACTCCTTCCCACTGTCCACCACAGGGAATTCCTGTCTACTGTCCACTAGAGGGATGTCCTTTCCACTGTCCACCACATTGATGTCCTCCGGACTGTCCACAACAATCATGTACATCCTACTGTCCACCACAGAAACGTCCTCTCCACTGTCCATCACAGGGATGTCCTCCCAACTGTCCACCACATGGACGTCCTTTCCAACATTCTCAAAGACATGCCCTTCCCTATGTCCACCACAGGGACAACCTCCTATGTACCAGAAGGACATCCTTACCACTGTCAACCACATGATTGTCCTCACCAATATACACAACATGAATATCCTCCACACTGTAAACCACAGGGACATCCTATACATTTTCCACAACAGGGAGGTCCTCCCCACTGTCCACAACAGGAACATGCTTCTGCCTGTCCACCAAAGTGATGCCCTCTTCACTATACACCTCAGGGGCATCCTCCTGTGCACAACAGGGATGTTCTTACCACTGTACACCCCAGAGATGTCCTTTGCACTCCCCACTCTACAAGGACATTTTTTTCACTGTCCACCAAAGAGACATTCTCTTGTGCACCACAGGAATGTTGTTTTTACTGTCTACAAGGCCATCATCTGCACTGTCCACCACAGTGAAATCCTCTCAACTCTCCACCACAGTGACATTCTCACAACTGTCCACAACAGGGATATCCTCCCAACTATCAAACACAGTGAAGTCCTTCCCACCTTAAACAACAGGTACATCCTCCCTACTGGGTACAACAAGGATATCCTAACCACTGTCCACCACAGAGATGTCCTCCGCACTCTTTACTATATGGACATCCTATTGACTATGCACCACAAGGACGTTCTCAAGTGCACCAGAGTAACATCCTCCCCACTGTCCACCAAAGTGAAATCCTCCCCACTGTCCACCACTGGGATGTCCTCCCCACTGTCTTCAACAGGGATGTCCTTCCCACAATTCAAAACAGAAATGTCCTCCCTGCTGTCCACTACAGGGACATCCTTCCCTCTGTCCACCTCAGTGATATCCTCCCCTCAGACCTTAACAGGGATGTCCTTCTGACTTTCCACCACAGAGAAGTCCTCCCCACTGTCCACAAAGGGGTCATCCTTCCCACCGTCCACCAAAAGGTCTTCCCAATGTCCACAACAAGAATGTTTTTCCCACAGTCCACACCATATATGTCCTTCCAATGTCCACCACATGGACCTCCTTCCCACTGTCCACCACAGGGAAGTCCTCTCTACTGTCCACCACAGGGATGTCCTTTCCACTGTTCATCAAAGGGATGTCCCCTGCACTGTCCACAGCAGGCATTTTAACACTCTACAACAGGGACCTCCTTCCCACTGTCCACCACAGGAAAGTCCTTTCTACTGTCCACCAGAAGGATGTCCACCACACTGTTTACAGCAGGCATGTCCTTCCCAGTGTCTACCACATCTAGGTACACCCTGATGTCCACAAGAGGAATGTACTTCCAAATATTCACCTCAATGATGTTCTTTCTTCTGTCCACCACAGCAACATCCTTCCCAATGTCCACCACATGGTGGTCCTCCCCACTGTCCACCAGAGTGACAAGCTTGCCACTGTAGAACACACGGAGGTCCTTTTCAATGTCCACAACATGTATGTACTTCCCACAATCAACAACATAAATGTCCTTCCCACCGTCCACCACAGGGACCTTGTTCCCACTGTTCACCACTGAGAGGGCCTCTCTACTATCCACCACAGGGATGTACTTACCACTGTCATCTGAAGTGATGACCTTCCCTCTCTCTACCACATGGACATTCTTACAACTGCCCGCCACAGGGAGTTCCTCCCCAAAGTCCACAAAAGGCACATCCTTCCCACTGTACACCACAAGGTGGTCTTTCCCAATGTCCACAACAGGGGTGTCCTTCCCATGTTCCACAACATATATGTCCTTCCCACTGTCAACCAAAGTGACGTTCTTCCCACTGTCCACCACAGGGACATCCTCTGAACTGTCCATACCAAGGAGAACCTCCCCCACAGTCCACCACAGGGACATCCTCCCCACTGACCACCACAAGGACATCCTTCATACAGTCCACCATAGAGAAGTCCCCCTCTTGTCCACCAAAGGGACGGCCTTCCCACTGTCCACCACAGGGACATCCTCCAAATTGTCCACCACAGTGACATCCTTTTCACTGTTCACCACTGGGACATCCTACCCACTTTGCACAACAGGGATATTTTCCTGTACACAACAGGATATCCTCACCACTGTGCACCACAGAGACATCCTCCTTTGCACACCAGGGAAGTCAGCAACATTCTCAACCCTCAGAAATGTCCTCTGCAGTCTCCACGACAGGGACATCTTCCCTACTATCCACCAAAGAAACGTCTTTTCTACTATTCACCACAGGGATGTCCTCCCAAATGCCCAACACAAAAATGTCCTCTTCACTGTCTACCACAGGGATGTCCTTGCCCCTGTCCACCACAGGGATGTCCTCCCCACTGTCCACCAGAGGGATATCCTTCCCACTGTTCACCACAAGGAGGTCCTTCCCAATATCAACAACAGGGACTTCCTTCCCACTGTCCACAACATAAATGTTCTTCCCACTGTCCTCCACAATCTGTTTCTCTCTACTGTCCACCACAGAGATGTACTTTCCACTGTCCAACAAAGGGACGTTTTCCTTTGCACCAGAGAAACTTCCTCACCACTGTCCACCACAGAAATGTCCTCAACACTGTCCACCACTGTGACTTCCTTTCCACTTTCTACAATGAGGAGGTCCTCTCCACTGTCCACCACAGAAACATCTTTTCCACTGTTCACCACAGAGACCTCGTTCCCAATATCCATGACCTGGAGGTCCTCACCACTGTCTACAACAGGGACATCCTTTCCACTGTCCACCACAGAAACATCCTCATCACTCTCTATCACAGGGACATCTTTACCACTGTTCACCACAGAGAGGTCTTTTCTGATGTCCAACACAGGGACATCCTCCATAGTGTCCACCACAGTAACATCCTCTCAGTTGTCCAAAACAGAAATTTTCGCCCACTGTTCACCACAGGGATGTCCTACTTACTGTCCACCACAGGGAGAACCTCTCCACTGTCTACAACAGGGACATCCTTCCCATTGTCCACCACATGGACATCCTTTTGCTGTCCACAAATAGGACTTCCTTCACACTGTTTACCACAGGGAAGTCTTTCTAACTGTCCACCACACAAATATGTTCCCAACTGTACACTACAGAAACATCCATTCCACTGTACACAACAGGGACGTACTCCCTACTGTCCTCTACAAGGACGTTCATCCCACTGTCCACAAGAGAAATGTCCTACCACTGTCCACCACAGGGACATCCTCCGAACTGTCCACACCAATGAGAACCTCCTCCACAGTCCACCACAGGGACATCCTTTCCACTATCCACAAAAGGACATTCTCCCACTGTCTGCAACACAGACATCTCTCCCACAGTCCACCACAGGGACTTCCTTCCCACTGTCCACCAAAGGGACATCCTTTTACTGTCCACAACACAGACATCTTCCCCACTGTCCACCACATGTATGTCCTTCCAACTGTCCACCACAGAGACGTCCTACCCCACAGTCCAACAGAGTGTGGTCCTCCCCACTGTTCACCACAAGGACATCTTCTTGTTCAAAACAGGGATGTCCTCACCAATGTGCACCACAGGGACATACATTAAATTGTTCACCACAGGGACGTCTTTCCCATTGTCCACCAATGTGAGGTCCTCCCTGCTGTCCACCACAGGAGCATCCTTCCCACTGTCCACCACAGGGTCGTCCTCACCACTGTCCACCACAGGGATGTCCTCCTCACTGTATAAAACAGGAAAGTACTCTCCAATGTACACCTCAGTGATGTCCTCTTTATTTACCTGACCCAACCAGCAGGTCCTAGGTTATTCGTGAGGGACGAGGAGGATTACAACCTGGAAGAAGAATGGGCAAGAGAGAAAATGGACTCAAGAAAGCAAATGCTTGTCAAAAGTTATATATTTGGGCACAAAGCGCTTATTTATAATACATTTTGTAAAGGGAGGGGTAAGAGGGATCCAGGTGATGGAAAAGTACAGAGTCTTCTTGGCCTGTGCCCTGAAACAATGGCCATCTAACTGCTTTCCTCAAAAGATATGGTACACTGCTTTAAGTCTATAAATCTATTTGTAACTATCAAGCCAAATCTTGTGGTTGCTAGGGAGATGAAGCTGCAGGGGATGTAACTATCAAGCAGAACCTTGTGGTTGCCAAGGAGATGAAGCTGCAG
Source organism: Arvicanthis niloticus (assembly GCF_011762505.2). Taxonomy (NCBI): domain Eukaryota; kingdom Metazoa; phylum Chordata; class Mammalia; order Rodentia; family Muridae; genus Arvicanthis; species Arvicanthis niloticus. The sequence goes on from NC_047671.1 coordinate 76,112,884, forward strand.
GGGACATTGTGCAGGTGGGGAGAAACAGAGGATGAGGGTAAGAGGCAAGGGTCCTGGCTTCTGACATCACCCCCTTCTCTGTTTAGATGGAGAGGGCATCTTGTGATCAATCCCAACTACATGAGTTCAGAATTTGGAGGTCAAATTGTGTGGGTCTTGGACAAGTTCATAACCCCAAGACATTGATGTGAGATGAGTCACGTTGATAGTCAAAGGCTTTAGGCCAGGCTCCCTAGCGAGAGAAATGAGGGCAAAGCCAGGCATGCCAGGAACCTTTCTTGAGGGTGTGGAAATCTAGGGGTCAGCCATAGGGGAAGGCAGGGGGGCTTGCAGCTCTCCTGTCTCCAGCAGAATCACTTCTGGATCTTCTTCAGTCTTCAGTTGATGGTAATGAACTTCAACTGGCTTCTTGATGGCAGCATCAATCTGGTTCTTAACAAAACTTGTGAGACGTTTAAGAGCCAAAGGGCCAAAAGACAGAAGCAATAAAATACCAACAAAGGGTCCTAGTAAACTAGGCAATAGGTTAGTAAGCCAAAGTGAAGTAGAGAATCAATTTTGATACCATGACTCTTGTTCTCTGGCTCTTTTTCTTTCCTCTAAACTCTTTTTGACTTTGTACAGGCTATTTTGGACAAGGCCTGTCTTATCAAAGTAAAAGTAACATTCTTCTCTGAGGGATACGCAGAGACCTTCTTCCTTAAGGAAGACAAGATCAAGTCCTCTCCTGTTCTATAACACCACCTCAGAAAGAGAAGCCACAGAGTCCTTAAGGTCTTGTATTCCTTCTCTCAAATTATTTAAATCTTTATCAATGAGAGACTGAAGATGGACATAATGATTATTGGAGGTGACTAGAGAGGCAATGCCCATACCTGCAACCAATAGCGCTGATTCCTAATATGACAGACAACGTAAGGGCTATCAGAGGCTCTCGTTTGATCCTAAGGGAAGGACCTTGATCTAGAACATTAAGAAAAGACTCTGAATCATAAATAAAAAATGAGGAAGAATGGTAACAACTACACAATAATCTCTAAAATATAAATAGCTGGGAATATATATATATATATATATATATATATATATATATATATATATATATATAAAACACAGGCAAAATATATATCATTGGATGCCAGGGTATATAAATAGGTGTCATTGAGGATCAATGTCTGGTTATACTCTGGAATCAAGTCCCTAGGGGGGAGCATGGAGGGTCCCAAAAGGCAGAGGCCTATTCCTGAAATGGTGCTAAGGGTAAGACCTCCTTCAGGTGAATGAATCCCAAGGAGCCTGTCACCATCATTGGTAAAAATGAGAGGGGAGAGGATAGCTACCTCCTCATAGAAGGGAGAAGTAGGTGAAAGTGAATCCAGCATTTTTGATAATTAGGATTGCTGGTATTATGGATAGCTTCAAGAGAAGCATTTATCAAGGAAATAATGAAGTCAGCAGAACTGAGAGGGCCTTTGGGAACAGTGGGTGATCAAAGGCACCAAGGGAGAAGATGAGGGCAAGGCACCAGGGGAGACGACTGTAGGTTTGTGGGCTGGGTCATGGGTTTACCCTGAGAGCACTGTTTAGCAAAATGACCCAGTTGAGCATATCTAGAACAGGTGGATACGTTTGCACCACCACTAGTTGCTGTAGTGGCTGCTCCCACAGCCAGATTGATTGATGGCTTGTGAGACCTTCTGGGCAAAGGGATCTACATCCTTGCAGATACGAATCATCTCATCCAAATCTTTATTTTTATATTTCCCTCAAAGAGCAGCCCTACAAGCAGAATTAGCATTTTCATAAGCAAGCTGCTGAAGAAGTTTATTGTCTCCCTGGCCAGGTCCCAAGGATCTCTCAGCTGCCTCCAGGAGGCAGGCAACAAATTCTGAAAATTCTTCTTGATTGCCCTCAATGATCTCAGTCAAGATGGAAAGGACAGAGCCTTTCATGGGAATGGCTCTCCAGGCACTCATAGCTGCTGAGGAAGACTGAGCCAAGAGACTCAGAGAAAATTTTTGCTGTATTTGGTTAGAGGCATATTTCCCTCGACCTAGGAGTTTATCAAGTGTCCATTTATTGGAGGGCGAGTGTGAGCTTGAGAGATTGACTTGTGCCTGAGACCTGCAACGATCTGCCCAATCAGCCTGCCAGGAGACAAATTGTCCCCTAGTTAATATGGCCTGGGCAACTGTCAACCACTTATTGGGTGTTAAATAGCCACCTGCCCCAAGGCTTTCAAGAAGGGAAAGAGTGAAGGGAGCATTGGGCCCATAATTCCTAACAGCTGAATTTAATTTTTCTAACTGCTTGAAGTGGAGTTGTTTTAAAGAATGTAGGATTCTCCGCAGGGCCCACATTTACATTTTCTGTCTTGGCTCCACCCCGCTTCCACCTTCCAGTTCGGTTTCATCCTTGTCTCCATTAGACTCAGCCTCTGTCCCCAATTGGGGGCAAGAAGGCTGGTAAGGTTTATGAGAGGGATGTGAAGAGGAAGGGGGTACGGGGTGTGAGGAGGAAGAAGGAGCAGCAGACGTGTGGCTGTGTGAACGCTGAGCACTAGACCAGGAAGGGGGAGGGAGCGGCGGGGTCTGTGAGGAGCTAGAATCAGGAGCCGCAGGTGTCTGGGGAGAGATACCCTGAGAGCAAATGACAGGGAAAACCAAACATTGAGAGTCCTGCACAGGGGAGGAGGAGGAACAAAGGGCTGAGAGCCCTGAAATTTGCTCCTGAAGGTGGAGAATCTCTGCCAATTCATGGACCTGAGAAGAAAGGCGGGTTTTCATGTCAGAGAGAGAAACAGGCAGGGTAGCAGGGAAAGTCAAAACTGCAGAAGTAGGAAGCGATGTGGAGACTGAGGGAAATGGTGTTAGCGTGGGAAAGGCTGTAGTGCCAGAATCCAAAGGCTCTGATCCAGAAGCGGAGGCTGTGGCTGGAGGGGCAGGGGCAGGGCGCCCTGAGGCTTTGGCTGAAGGGGTGAGGGCAGAGACAAAGCAAGTCAGGTGGGAAGGGGGCAAGTGCCGTGTAGCAGCGGTGGCAGTGGCGGGAGTTGGAGGTGGGGGTGGCGGGGAATTCCAAGAAACTGCAGAAGGTGAGCACAGAGGCGGGGGATTCTGAAGAACAGGATTACAGTAGGAAGTTTGAGAGTGAGAGATGTAAGGGTCACCAGTGGCTAAAGGCACATACTATGGGGGCAAAGGAGCTGCGGGCACAGAACTATGACAAGGGCACACAGGCGAGGCCAGAGGTGAGGAATCCAAAGCTGAAAAATCAGGATAAATATGAGGAGAATCAGATGATGAGGGAAGCTGAGACTCATGAGGCATATCAATAAGTGTAAAAGGAACAGAAGCCTGAGATGGCGAGTGGGAGGAACCAGTGGAGGCAGGACGCGATTGTGATAAGCAGTATTCTGCGACCTACAAGAGCTGGCGTTTACCTGAATCTCTGTCTGCATCCTCAATAATGTCCCTAATAATACCCCAAAATGAAAAAATTGTTGGATTAACTGCACCTTCACCTTCACATTTAATTTTTTCATTTAGTTCACGACCCAACTTTTGCCACTTATTAGGGTGTATGATAGAATCATCAATCATGAACCAAGGACACTGTTCATCAATAAACACAAAGAAACTTATAAGATCTTTTTTCTTAACCCTAATTCCTCTCTCTCTGAGACTTTGTTTGAGGTCCTTTATGAAGGATGCCTCCTTCGACAGTGAATGGCCCATACTTATGGGATGGAATGAAAATGAAACTTACCCCGAGGAATGCAGGTCATGGGCGATGATCCTGTCTCACTCAATTGTGATGTCGTGCGCACTTCTTCTGTTGAAGGTCCGTCCAGAGGAATCCATGCCTCGAGCCCCGTGTTTGGGTGCCACCTGACCAGACCAGCAGGTCCTAGGTTATTCGTGAGGGACGAGGAGGATTACAACCTGGAAGAAGAATGGGCGAGAGAGAGAATGGACTCAAGGAAGCAAATGCTTGTCAAGAGTCATATATTTGGGCACAAAGCACTTATTTATAATACATTTTGTAAAGGGAGGGGTAAGAGGGATCTAGGTGATGAAAAAGTACAGAATCTTCTTGGCCTGTGCCCTGAAACAATGGTCGTCTAACTGCTTTCCTCAAAAGATACGGTACACTGCTTTAAGTCTATAAATCTATTTGTAACTATCAAGCCGAACCTTGTGGTTGTTATGGAGATGAAGCTGCAGGGGACTTAACTATGAAGCAGAACCTTGTGGTTGCCAAGGAGATGAAGCTGCAGGGGACATTGTGCAGGTTGGGAGAAGTAGGGGGTGAGGGTAAGAGGCGAGGGTCCTGGCTTCTGACACCACAACAAAATTTCTCCCCAGTGTCCACCAAAGGAACATCCTCACCACTGTCCACCAGAGGGATGTCCTCCCCACACTCCACCACAGAAACATCTTCCCCACTGTCCACTACAGGGATGTCCTCCCCACTGTCCAAAACAGAGATATCCTCCCCATTGTCCACCACATGGACATCCTATCCACTGTCAACCACAGGGTGGTCCTTCCTACTGTCAACCACAAAGAGGTGCTCCCAGCTGTCCATCACAGGGATATCCTTCTCCCTGTTCACCACAAGGACATCATCCCCACTGTGCACCACAGTGAAATCCTTCAGTGCACAACAGTGATGTCCTCAACCTTGTGCACCACAGGAACATCTTCCTGTGCACACCATGGATGTCCTCACCACTGTCTACCCCAGAGATGTCTTCCACACACTCCACGGCAGGGAAATCATTCACAATGTCCACCAAAGGATGTTCTCCTTTGCACCAGAGAAACGTCCTCACCACTGTCCACCACAGAACTTCCTCCCCACTGTCCACTAAAGGAACATATTCCCCACTGTCCACCAAAGAGAAGTCCTTTCCACTATCCACTACAGGGACATCCTTCCCACTGTCCAACACAGGGAGGTCTTTCACAGTGTCCACCACAGAGAGTACCTCCAAGCTGTCCACCACAGGGACGCTCTTATCACTGTTCACTGCAAGGAGATCCTATACACTGTGCACCACAAGGACATCCTCCCATTCACAACAGAGATGTCCTCACCCTTGTGCACCACAGGAACATCCTCCTGTGCACACCTTTGATGTACTCACCACTGTCTACCCCAGAGATGTGGTCTGCACTCTCCATGACAGGGACATCATTTCCAATGTCCAGCAAAGAGACGTTCTTCTTTGTACCAGAAAGATTTCCTGCCAATTGTCTACCACAGGGACATCCTCACCAGTGTCAACGAAAGGAACGTGCACCCCACTGTCCACCACAAGGATGTTTTCTGCACGGTCCAACACAGGGGCATCCTCACCAATGTCTACCACAGGGACATCTTTCCTACAGTCCACCACAGGGAGGTTCTCCCCACTGTCCACAACATGGATGTTGTTCCCACTGTAAACCAAAGAAATGTCCTTCCCAGAGTCCACCACAGGGACGTCCTTCCAACTTTTGACTACATGGACATCCACCTCACTGTCCACCACAGGGAGGTCCTCCCCACCATCCACCACAGGAATTTCCTCCCCATAGTCCACCACACAGATGTCCTCCACAGTGTAATTCACAGGGATGTCCTCCACAGTGTGCACTACAGTGAAGTACTCACCACTCTATACCACAGGGATGTCCTTCTCACTGACCACCTCAGTGACTACCTCCCCTCATTCCATCACAGGGACATCCTACCCACTGTTCATCACAGAAAGGTTCTCCCTGCTGTCCACCACAGGGATATCCTTACCACTATTTACCACAGGGTCATCCTTATCAATGTCCACCACAGGGAAAGCCTTCCCACTGTTCACCACAGGAACATCCTTTCCACTGTGCACCACAGGGACATTCTTCTGTGCATAACCGAAATGTTCTTACCAGTGTCCATTTCAGAGATGTCCTCTGCACTCTCCACTCCAGGGAAATCCTTCCCACTGTCCACAAAAGAGACGTTTTCTTGTGCACCACAGGAACATCCTCCCCACTCTCCACAAAACCATCATCCCCATTGTCCACCACAGTGAAATTCTCTCACCAATGTCCACCGCAGAGACGTCCTTCCCACAGTCCACCACAGGGATTTCCTTCTCACTGTCTACCACAGGGACATCATTCCCACTGTCTATCAAAGGGAAATCTTTCAAATTGTTCACCACAGGGACATCCTCCAAATTCTCCACCACAGTGACATCTTTTCTCCGTCTACCTCAGAGACGTAAACCCCAGTGTCCACCACTGTGTTTCCCCACTGTTCACCACAGGGTTGTCCTCACCAATGTCCACCACTGGGGAGTTCTTTCTCACTGTTCAATACATGGACATCCTCCCTACTGTGCACCACAGTAACATCCACCTGTGCACAACAGGGTCATCCTCATGACTGTGCACCACAGGGACATCTTCCAGTGCACACCAGAGACATCTTCACCACTGTCGACCCCAGAGATGTACTCTGCACTCTCCAAAACAGGGACATCCTTCCCACGGTCCACCTAAGGGACATTCTCCAGTGCACCACAGAAAGGAACTCACCACTGTTCACCACAGGGATGTCCTCCCCACTGTCCATCACAGGGACATCCTTCCCACTGTCCAACATAGAAAGGTCCAAGCCACTGTCCACCACAGGGATATCATAACCACTGTCCACAAAATGGATATCCTTCCCTCAGTCCACCACAGGGACATTCTTCCAACTGTCCACCACACGGACATCCTTCCCACTGTCCATCACATGGATGTCCTCACCACTGTCTACCACAGTGATGTCTTCCTCATTGTCTATCAAAGGGACGTCCTTCCTACTGTCGAAAACAGGGACATTATTCAACTGTCTAGCACAGAGACATCCTCCCCACTGTCCGCCACAGGGACATGCTCCCCACTGACCACCACAGGGATATCCTCCCTATTGTGTACCACAGGAACAACCTCCTGTGCACAACAGAGACGTCCTCACGAATGTGTGCCACAGGGACATCTTCTGGTCCACACCATAGTTGTCCTCACCAATGTCCACCCCAGAGATTTCCTCTGCACTTTCCAAAACAGGAACATCATTCCCATGGTCCACCAAAATAACGTTTTCCTGTGCACCACAGAAATATCCTCACCACTGTCCACCACTGGAACGTCCTCATCACAGTCCAGCACAGGGATGTCCTTACCATTGTCCACCATAGGGACATACTCCACACTGTTTACAAAACGGATGTCCTTCTGCCTGTCCAGCATGGGGATGTCCTCCCCACTTTCCACTAAAAGACATCCTTCCCACTGTCCACCACAGGAATATCATCCCAAATGTACAACACAGAATGTTCCTCTACACTGACCACCACAGAGATGTCCTTCCCACTGTCTACCACAGGGATGTCCTATCAACTGTCCGCCAGAAGGATATCCTTCCCACTGTTCACCACAAGGAGGTCCTTCCCAATGTCCACAATAGGGACATTCTCTTTACTGTCCACAACATAAAAGTCCTTCTCACTGTCCACAACAATGACATCCTTCACACTGTCTACCACAGGGAGGTCCCAACTACTGTCCACTACATTGATGTCCTTCCCACTGTCCACCACAGGGACGTCCTCCTCACTGTCTAACACAAGGACATCCTTCCCACAGTCCACCACAGAAACCACCTTCCCACTGTCCACCATGGGAACTTCCTACACTCTGTCAGCCACAGGGACATCCTGCCCAATGTCCAACACAGAGTTGTCCTCAGCACTCTTCACCACAGGGACATCTTTCCCCCATCAACCACAAAGAAGTCCACACCACTGTCCACCACAGAGATGTTTCCCCACTGTCCACAACAGGGGCGTCCTCACCAATGTCCACCACAGGGGTGTTCTTTCCCATTGTTCAAAACAGGAACATGCTCCCCACTGTGCACCACAGGGACATCCGCCTGTTCACAACAGGGTTGTCCTTATGACTGTGCACCACAGGGACATCTTTCAGTGCACACTAGAGACATCTTCACCCCTGTCCACCCTAGAGATGTCCTCTGCACTCTCCAAAACAGGGACATTCTTCCCACGGTCCACCAAAATGATGTTCTCCAGTGCACCACAGAAACATCGTCACCACTGTTTATTACAGGGATGACCTCCCCACTGTCCAGCACAGGGACATCCTCCTCACTGTCCAGAACAAGGATGTCCTTCTCATTGTCCACCACAGGGACATCCTTTCCACTGTCCACCAAAGGGATGTCCTTCCCAAGTCCACCACAGGGACACTATTCCAACTGTCCACCACATGGACATCCTCCCCACTGTCCATCACATGGACATTCTCACCACTGTCTACCACAGGGATGTCCTTCCCACTGTCCATCAAAGAGATGTCCTTCAAATTGTTTACCACAGGGACATCCTCCAAATTCTCCACCACAGTGACATCCTTCCCCCGTCTACCACAGATACGTAATCCCCATTGTCAACCACAGGGATGTTTCCCCACTGTCCACCACAGGGTTGTCCTCACCAATGTCCACCACCGGGGTGTACTTTCCACTGTTCAATACATGGACATCCTCCTTACTATGCACCACAGTAATATCCACCTGTGCACAACAGGGTCATCCTCATGACTGTACACCACAGGGACATCTTCCAGTGCACACCAGAGACATCTTCACCACTGTTGACCCTAGAGATGTCCTCTTCACTCCCCAAAACAGGGACATCCGTCCCAAGGTCCACCAAAAAGACATTCTCCAGTGCACCACAGAAAGGTGCTCACCACTGTTCACCACAGAGATGTCCTCCCCACTGTCCATCACAGGGACATCCTTCTCACTTTCCACAACAGGTTAGTCTTTCCCATTGTCCACCACAGGGACATCCTTCGCACTGTCCACCATAGAGAGGTCCAACACACTGTCCACCATAGGGACGTCATACCCACTGTTGTTCAAAGGGATGTCCTTCCCAAAGTCCACCACAGGGACATTCTTCCAACTGTCCACCAAACGGACATCCTCCCCACTGTCCATCACATGGACGTCCTCACCACTGTCTACCACAGGGATGTCCTTCTCTCTGTGCATCAAAGGGACGTCCTTCCCACTGTCAACCACAGGGACATCTTTCAACTCTCCACCACAGAGACATTCTCCCCATTGTCCACCACAGGGACATCCTCCCCACTGACCACCACAAGGACGTCCTTCATACAGTCCACCATAGAGAAGTCCTCCCTGTTGTCCACCAAAGGGACGTCCTTCCCACTGTCCACCACATGAACATCCTTCCAAATGACAACTACATGGACATCAACCCACCGTCCACCACAGGGAGGTCCTCCCCATAGTCCACCACACGGATGTCCTCCACAGTGTAATCCACAGGGATGTCCTCCTCAGTGTGCACTACAGTGAAGTACTCACCACTCTATACCACAGGGATGTCCTTCCCACTGACCACCTCAGTGATTGCCTCCCCTCTTTCCATCACAGGGACATCCTACCCACTGTCCACCACAGAAAGGTTCTCCCTGCTGTCCACCACAAAGATATCCTCACCACTATTTACCACAGGGTCGTTTTCACCAATGTCCACCAAAGGGAAATCCTTCCCACTGTTCACCACAGGAACATCCTTTCCACTGTGCACCACAGGGACATTCTTCTGTGCATAACAGCAATGTTCTTACCACTGTCCATCTCAAAGATATCCTCTGCACTCTCCACTCCAGGGAAATGCTTCCCACTGTCCATCAAAGAGACGTTTTCTTGTGCACCACAGGAACGTCCTCACCACTGTCCACAAGACCGTCATCCCCACTGTCCACCACAGTGAAATTCTCTCACCAATGTCCACTGCATAGACATCCTTCCCACAGTCCACCACAGGGATATCCTCCCAGCTGTCAAATGCAGGGACATCCTTCCCACTGTGCACCACAGGGACATCCTCCTGTGCACAACAGAGACGTCCTCACGAATGTGCACCACAGGGACATCGTCTGGTTCACACCATAAATGTCCTCACCACTGTCCAACAGGAGATTTCCTCTGCAGTCTCCAAAACAGGGACATCCTTTCCATGGTCCACCAAAATAACGTTTTCCTGTGCACCACAGAAACGTCCTTACCACTGTCCACCAGAGGGATCACTGTCCAGCACTGGGATGTCCTTACCACTGTCTACCACAGGGACATCCTCCACACTGTTCACCACAGGGACGTCCTTCTGCCTGTCCAACACAGGGATGTGCTCCTCACTCTCCACAAAAGACATCCTTCCCACTGTCCACCACAGGGATATCATCCCTACTGTCCAAAACAGAGAGTTCCACTTCACTGTCCACCACAGTGATGTCCTTCCCACTGTCCACCACATGGATGTCTTCCCAACTGTCCACCAGAGGGATATCCTTCCCACTGTTCACCACAAGGAGGTCCTTCCTAATGTCCACAAAAGGGACATCCTTTTTTCTGTCCACAACATAAAAGTTCTTCTCACTGTCCACAACAGTAACATCCTACCCAAGGTCTACCACAGGGAGGTCCTATCTACTGTTGTCCTTTCCACTGTTCACCACAGGGACGTCCTCCTCACTGTCCACCACAAGTACATCCTTCCCACTGTCTGGAACACGGACATCTTCCCCACTCTCCACCACAGGGATGTCTTTCCCACTGTTTACCACAGTGACGTCCTACCCAACAGTCTACCAGAGTGTGGTCCTCCCCAATGTCCACTCCAAGGACATTCTTTTGTGCACAACAGGGATGTCCTCACCACTATGCACCAGAGGGAAATACTTTGCATTATACACCACAATGATGCCATTCCCACTGTCCACCAAAATGAGGTCCTCCCTGCTGTCCACCACAGGAGTATCCTTACCACTGTCCACCACAGGGTCGTCCTCACCACTGTCCACCACAGTGATGTCCTTCCCACTGTTCACCATAGGGACATCTTCCCCAATGTACACAAAGGTACATCCTTTTACTGTCCACAACAGGGATGTCCTTCCCACAGTCCACCACAGAAAGGTCCTGCCTGCTCCACAACAGGGACATTCTTCCCATTGTCCACCATAGAAAGTCCTTTCCACTGTCCACCACAGGTATATCCTCTCCACTGTACACCAGAGGGACATGCTTCCCAATGTACATCACAAAGATGTCCTTTCTTCTGTCCACCACATAAACATTCTTCCCAATGTCTACCACAGAGATGTCCTACCCAGTGTCCACCAAAAAGATGTCCTCCCCACTTTAAACATGGATGTCCTCCCCACTGTCCCCCACAGAGACATCCTACCCATGTCCACCACAGGGAGGTCCTCTCCACTGTCCAACATAGGGACATATTCCCCTTGTCCACAACATGGACATTCTTCCAATGTCCACAAAAAGGACATTATTCCCACAGTTTAGCACAGGGATATCCTCCCCACTGTCCACGACAGGGACGTTGTACATACTGTCCACAAAATAGAGAGGTCCACCCAACTGTCCACCACAGGGATTTCCTCCAAAATGTCCATAAGAGAGAGGTCCTCCCCACTGTCCACCACAGGGATGTCCTCCTGTGTACCACAAGGACATCCATAAAACTGTCCACCACAGGGTCATCTTCACCAATGTCCAGCAGAGTGAAGTCCTTCCCATTGTTCACCACAGGGATGTCTTCCTGTGCACATCAGAAACATCCTGACCAATGTGCACCACAGGGACATCCTTTCCACTGTCCACCACAGGGACATCCTCCCCAATGTTCACTACAGAGTGGACCTCCCCACAGTCCACTGCATGGACCTCTTTCCCACTATAAATGAAAGAAAAATCCTCCTCACTTTGCACCACAGGGACATCCTCCTATGCACAACAGGGACGTCCTCACAACTGTGCACCACAGGAATATTCTTTCCACTGTCCACAACAGAGATGTCCTTCCCACTGTAGACCACAGGGATGTCCTCCCTGCTGTCCACCACAGTTACATTCTTCCCACTTTCCACAACAGGAACGTCCTCCCCACTGTCAACCAACAGGATGTTCTCACCACATTCCACCACAGAGACGTCCATCCCACTGTTGACCACAGAAACATCCTCTCCACTGTCCACTACATGGAGGTCCTCTCAACTGTCCACCACAGGGACGTCCATTCCACTCTTCACCAAAGAGATGTCCTTCCCACTCTCCACCACAGGGACATCCTCCTGTGTACCACCAGGACATCCTTACCACTGTCCACTACATGGTTGTCCTTACCAATGTCCACTACAGGGACGTCCTCACCACTGTCCACAACATGAATATTCTCCATACTGTAAACCACTGGGACATCCTACACATTGCCCACCACAGGGAAGTCCTCCCCACTGTCCACAACAGGAATATCCTTCTGCCTGTACACCACAGTGATGTCGTCCCCACTGTATACCTCAGGGACATCCTCCTGTGCACAACAGAGATGTTCTTACCACTGTATACTCCAGAGATGTCCTTTGCACTCCCCACTACAAGGACATCCTTCTCACTGTCCACCAAAAACACATTCTCTTGTGGACCACAGGAATGTTGTTCTTACTGTCTTCAAGGCTGTCATCTACACAGTCCAGCACAGTGAAATCCTCTCAACTCTCCACCACAGTGACATCCTCTCAACTGTCCACAACAGGGATGTCCTCCCAACTATCAAACACAGTGAAGTCCTTCCCACTGTAAATAACAGGGACATACTCCCCACTGGGCACAACAGGGATGTCCTAACCACTGTCGACAACAAAGATGTCATCTGCACTGTCCACCACATGGACATCTTTCTGACTATGCACCACAAGGACGTTCTCTAGTGCACGAGAGTAACATCCTCCAAACTGTCCATCACAGTGAAATCCTGCTCACTGTCCACCACAGTGAAATCCTCCCCACTGTCCACCACAGGGGTGTTCTCACCACTGTCTACATAAGGGATGTCCTTCCCACAATTCAAAACAGAAAGGTCCTCCCTGCTGTCCACCACAGGGCATCCTTCCCTTGGTCCACCTCAGTGATATCCTCTCCTCAGACCATAACAGGGATGTTCTTCAAATTTTCGACCACAGGGACTTCCTCCCCACTGTCCACAAGAGGGTCATCTTTCCCACTGTCCACCAAAATTTCTTTCCCAATGTCCACAACAGGGATGTCCTTCCCACAGTCCTCATCATATATGTCCTTCCAATGTCCACCACATGGACCTCCTTCCCACTGTCCACCTCTGGGAAATTCTCTCTACTCTCCACCACAGGGGTGTCCTTTCCACTGTTCACCACAGGGATGTCCTAGGCACTGTCCACAACAGGCATATACTTTTCAATCTCCACCACCGGGACCACCTTTCCACTGTCCACCACAGGGAAGTCCTCTCTACTGTCCACCACAGGGCTGCTTTATCCACTGTCCACCACAGGGATGTCCACCGCACTGTTCACAACAGGCCTGTCCTTCACACTTTCCTCCACAGAAAGGTGCACCCTGCTGCCCACAACAGGAACATATTTCCTAATGTCCACCTCAATGATGTCCTTTCCTCTGTCCACCACAGGGTCGTCTTTCCCACTGTCCACCACATGATGGTCCTCCCCACTGTCCACCAGAGGAACATGCTTGCCACTGTAGAACACACAAATGTCCTTCCCAATGTCCAGAACATGTACATCCTTGCCACAATCCACAACATAAATGTCCTTCCCACTCTCTACCACAGGTACCTTTTTCCCATTGTTCACCACAGAGAGGTCCTCTTTACTACCCACCACAGGGATGTCCTTACCACTGTCCACCTAAGTGACAACCTCCCCTCTCTCCACACAGGGACATCCTTTCCACTGTCCACCACAGGGAGTTCCTCCCCAATGTCCACCAGAGGGACATCCTTCCCACTGTTCACCACAACAAAGTCTTTCCCAATGTCCACAACAGGGACATTTTTCCAACAGTCCACAACATACATGTCCTTCCAATGTCCACCACAGGGACCTCCTTCTCACTGTCTACCACAGGAAAGTCCTCTCTACTGTCCACCACAGGTATGTCCTTTCCACTGTCCATCACAGGTATGTCCTCCAACCTGTCCACAACAGGCATGTCCTTTCCATGGTCCACTACAGGGACCTCTTTTCCACTGTCCACCACAGGGATGCCCTTTCTCCTGTCCACCAAAGTACATCCTCCGCACTGTCCACAACAGGCATGTCCTTCCCACTGTCCATCACAGAAATGTACACCCAATGTCCACTAAATGATATCCTCTCCTATGTCCACCACAGAGACGTCCTTCCCACTGTACACCATATGGTGTTTCTCCCCACTGTTCATGAGGGGGACATGCTTCCCACTATCCACCACATGGAGGTCCTTACCAAAGTCCACAACATGGAAGTCCTTCCCACAATCCACAACATAAATGTCCTCCCCACTATGCAACACATGGACCTTCTTCCCACTGTTCACCACAAAAAGGTCCTCTCTACTGTACACAACAGAGATGTCATTACCACTGTCCAAACCAGTGATATCCTCCCCACTGTCCACAACAGGGATATCCTACCCACTGTACACCACAGATCGATACTTAACACTGTCCACCACAGGGATGTCCTTCCCACTGTCCACCTAAGTGACGTCATCCCCTCTGTCCACAAGAGGGACATTCTTTTCACAGTTCATTACAAAGAGGTCTTTCCCAATGTCCACAACAGAGATGTTCTCACCACAGTCCACAACATAAATGTCCTTCCCACTGTTCACCAGAAGGACCTCATTCCCACTGTCCACCACAGGGAAGTCCTCTCTACTGTCCACCACAGGGATGTCTTTTCCACTGTCCACCAATGGGACATCCTCCGCACTGTCCACAACAGGCATGTCCACCACAGAAAGGTGCACCCTTCTGTCCACAACAGGAACGTGCTTCCCAATGTCCAGTAAATGATGTCCTCTTCTATGTCCACCACAGAGATGTCCATCCCACTGTCCACCACATGGTGTTTCTCCCCTTTGTCCATGAGAGGGACATGCACCCCACTGTCCACCACACGGAGGTTCTTCCCAATGTCCAAAACATGGACGTCCTTCCCACAATCCACAACATAAATGTCCTCCCCACTGTCCAACCCATGGACCTTCTTACCACTGTTCACCACAGAAAGGTCCTCTCTACTGTCCACCACAAGGATGTCCTTAACATGTCCAAACCAGTGACATCCTCCCCATTGTCTACAACAGGGATGTCCTTTGCACTGTCCACTAAAGTGACGTGCTCCCCTCTGTCCACAAGAGGGACATTCTTTCCACAGTTCACCGCTAGGAGGTTTTTTTCAATGTCCACAACAGTGATGTTCTTCCCACAGTCCACAACATAAATGTCCTTCACACTGTCCACCACAGGGACTTCCTTCCCAATGTCCACCACAGTGAGGTCCTGTCTACTGTCTATCAAAGTGATGTCCTTTCCACTGTACACAACCATAAAACTGTCCACTACAAGTTCATCGTCACCAATGTTCAGCACATTCTTCACATGTTCACCACAGGGACATCCTCCTGTGCACATCCGGGACATCTTGACCAATGTGCATCACATTGACATCCTTTCCACTGGCCACTACAGAGACATCCTTCCCAGTGTTCACTACAGAATGGACATCCCCACAGTCCACTGCATGGACCTCTTTCCCACTGTCCACCAAAGAAACATCCTCCTCACTTTGCACCACAGGGACATCCTCCTATGCACAACAGGGACGTCCTCACAACTGTGCACCACAGGAATATTCTTTCCACTGTCCACAACAGAGATGTCCTTCCCACTGTAGACCACAGAGATGTCCTCCCTGCTGTTCACCACAGGGACATTCTTCCCACTTTCCACCACAGAAAAGTTCTCCCCATTGTCCACCAAAGGGATGTCCTTCCCACATTCCACCACAGAAATGTCCATCCCACAGTCCACAATAGAAATGTCCTCCTCACTGTCCACCACAGTGAGGTCCTCCCAACTTTCCACCATAGAAACATCATTTCCACGGTCCACAAAACAGATGACCTTCCCACTGTCCACCACAGGGACATCCTCCTGGTACTACAAGGATATCCTTACCACTGTCCACAACATGGTAGTCCTCAACAATATGCACCACAGGGAAGTCCTCACCGCCAAACACCACACGAATATCCTCTGCACTGTAAACCACAGGGACATCCTACCCACTGTCCACAACAGGGAGGTCCTCCCCTCTGTCCACCACAGGGACAACCTTTTGCCTGTCCACCACAGTGAAGTCCCCCCCACTGTCGTACAAAGGGATGCCCTTCCCAATGTCGACCACAAGGACGTCATTTCAATGGTCCATCACAGGGAAGTCCTCTTCACTGTCCACCACAGGGATGTACTTCCCACTGTACACTACTGTGACTTACTTTTGTGCACAACAGGGATGTTCTTACCACTGTCCACCCCAGAGATATCTTCTGCACTCCCCTCTACAAGGACATCCTTCTGACTGTCCACCAAAGAGACATTTTCTTGTGCACCACAGGAGTGTTGTCGTTACTGTCCATAAGGCTGTCATCCACACTGTCCACCACAGTGAAATCCTCTCAGCTGTCCAACACAGGGACATCCTCCCAACTGTCCACAACACGGATGTCCTCCCAACTATCAAACACAGAGAAGTCCTTCCTGCTGTAAACAACAGGGCATCATTTCCACTGTGCACAACAGTGATGTCCTAACCACTGTCCATCACAGAGAAGTCCTTCTCACTCTCCACCATTTGGACATCCTTCCAACTATGCACCACAGGGACATTCTCCAGTGCAACACAGTAACATCCTCCCCACTGTCCATCATAGTGAACTACTCCCCTCTGTCCAGCAACGTGATGTCCTCCCCACTGTCTACACAGGTATGTCTTTCCACTATTCACCCCAGAAAGGTCCTCCCCGCTGTCCACCAAGAGAACGTCCTTCCCACTGTCCACCTCAGTGATATCCTCTCCTCAGATTATAACAGAAATATACTTCACACTGTCCACAACAAGGATGTCCTCCCCACTGACCACCAGAGCCACACCCTTCCCACTGTCCACTACAAAGATGTCTTTCCCAATGTCCACAACAGGAACATTCTTCCCACTGTCCACAACATACATGTCCTTCCCACTGTCCACCACAGGGGCCCCCTTCCCATTGTCCACCACAGAAATGTCCTCTCCACTTTCAACCACAGGGAGTTCCTCACAACTGTCCACCACAGGGACGTCCTTTCCACTGTTCACCAAAGAGATGTCCTTCCCAGTGTCCACCACAGGGAAATCCTTCTGTATACCACAAGGACATTCTTACCACTGTCCACATCATGGTTGTCCTCACCAATGTCTACTACAGGGGTGTCCTCACCACTGTCCACAACATGAATATCTTCCAAACTGTAAACCACACACTGTAAATTACAAATTGTCCACCACAGTGAAGTTGTCCCTACTGTCCATAACAGGAACATTCTTCTGCCTGTACATTAGAGTGATGTCCTCCCCACTGTACACTACAGGGACATCCTCCTGTGCACAACAGGGATGTTCTTACCACTGTAAACCCCAGAGATGACCTCTGCAGTCCCCACCACAAGGACATGCTTCTCACTGTCCACCAAAGAGACATTCCCTTGTGCACCACAGGAACGTTCTTCTTACTGTCTACAAGGCCATCATCTGCACTCTCCACCACAGTGTAATCCTCTCAACTCTCCACCACAGTGACATCCTCCCAATTCTCCACAACAAGGATGTCCTCCCAACTATCAAACACAGTGATGTCGTTCCCAGTGTAATCTACAGGGACATACTCCGCACTGGGCACAACAGGGATGTCCTATCCACTCCACAACATTGATTTCCTCCCCACTGTCCACCACAGGGATATCCTTCCCACTGCTCCCCACTGCTCTCTACAAGGAGTTCCTTCCCAATATCAACAACAGGGACTTCCTTCCCAATGTCCACAACATAAATGTTCTTCCCACTGTCCACCATAGTGTGTTTCTCTCTACTGTCCACCACAGGGATGTCCTTCCCCCTGTCCCCCACAAGATATCCTTACCACTGTTCACCACAATGAGGTCCTTCCCAATGTCCACAAAATTGATGTCCTTTTTACTGTCCACAACATAAACATCCTTCTCACTGTCCACAACAGTGACATCCTTCCAACTGTCTAACACAGGGAGGTCCTATCTACTGTCCACCACAGTGATGTCCTTTCCACTGTCCACCACAGGGACGTCATCCTCATGGTCTACCAGAAGGACATCCTTCCCAATGTCCAACACAGAAACAACCTCCCCACTGTCCACTACGGATAACATCCTACACTCTGTCAGCCACAGGGACATCAAGGCCAACGTCCACCACAGGGTTGTTCTCACCAAGGTCCAACACAGAGTTGTCTTCAGCACTCTTCACCACAGGGACATCTTTCCCCCGTCAACCACAAAGAAGTCCACACCACTGTCCACCACAGAGATGTTTCCCCACTGTCCATAACAGGGGCATCCACACCAATGTCCACCACAGGGGTGTTCTATCCCATTGTACAAAACAGGAATATCCTCCCCACCTTGCACCACAGGGACATCCTCCTGTGCACAACAGGGTCGTCCTCATAACTGTGCAACACAGGGACATCTTCCAGTGCACAAGAGGGACGTCTTCACCACTGTCCACCCCAGAGATGTCCTCTGCATTCTCCAAAACAGGGACATTCTTCCCATGGTCCACCAAAATGACATTCTCCAGTGCACCACAGAAACGTCCTCAGTACTGTTAACTACAGGGATGACCTCCCCACTGTCCAGCACAGGGACATCCTCCCCACAGTTCACAACAAAGATGTCCTTCCCACTGTCCACCACAGTGACATCCTTTCCACTGTCCACAAAAGGGACGTCATTTCCACTGTCCATCACAGTGATGTCATTCCCATTGTCCACCAAAGGGATGTTCTTCCAACTGTCCACCACTTGGACATCCTCCCCACTGTCCATAACATAAATATCCTCACCACTGTCTACCACAGACTCGTCCTTCCCATTGTCCATCAAAGGAATGTCCTTCCAATTGTTCAACACAGGGACGTCCTCCAATTGTCCACCACAGTGACATCCTTCCCCCGTCTACCACAGAGATGTAAACCCCACTGTCCACCACAGGGATGTTTCCCCACTGTCCACCACAGTGTTGTCTTCACCAGTGTCCACCACTGGGGTGTTCTTTCCGACTGTTCAAAACATGGAAATCCTCCCTACTGTGCACCACAGGGACATCCTCTTGTGCACAACTGGGTCATCGTCATGCCTATGCACCACAGGGACATCTTCCAGTGCACACCAGAGACATCTTCACCACTGTTCACCCCAGAGATGTCCTCTGCACTCTCCAAAACAGGGACATCCTTCCCAGGGTCCACCAAAGGGACGTTCTCCAGTGCACCACAGAAAGGTCCTCACAACTGTTCACCACAGGGATGTGCTCCCCACTGTCCATCACAGGGACATCCTTCCCACTTCCCACAATAGGGTCATCCTTCCCACTGTCCACCATAGAGAGGTCCAACCCACTGTCCACCACAGGGATATCTTTCCCACTGTCCACAACAAGGACGTTCTTCCCACTATCCACCACAGAAATATTCTCCCCAATCTCCACAACAGGGATGTGCTTCCCACTGTCTACCACGAAGACGTTCTACCTACTGCCCTCCACAGGGACATCCTATCCATTGTCTACCACAGCTACATCCTCTCCACTGACAACCACAAGGACGTCCTTCATACAGTCCACCATAGAGAAGTCCTCCCTTTTGTCCAACAAATGGATGTCCTTCCCACTGTCTACCAAAGGTACATCTTTCAACTGTCCACCACAGAGTCATCCTCCCTACTGTCCACCACAGGGACATCCTCCCCACTGACCACCACAAGGACATCCTTAATAGAGTCCACCATTGAGAAGTCCTCCCTGTTGTCCACCAAAGGGACGTCCTTCTCACTGTCTACCACAGGGACATCCTCCAAATTGTCCACCACAGTGACTTACTTTTCACTGTTTACCACTGAGACATCCTACCCACTTTGCACAACAGGGACATTTCCTGTGCACAACAGGGATATCCTCACCACTGTGCACCAAAGGGATAGCCACTTTGCACACCAGGGATGTCAGAAACACTCTCCACCCCAGAGATGTCCTCTGCACTCTCCATTACAGGAACATCCTCCCCACTATCCAACAAAGAAACGTCTTTCCCACTGTTCATCACAGGGATGTCATCCCAAATGTCCAACACAGAAAAGTCCTCTTCACTGTCCACCACAGAGATGTCCTTCCCACTATCCACCACAGGGATGTCCTCCCCACTGTCCACCAGAGGAATATCCTTCCCACTGTTCATCACAAGGAGGTCCTTTCCAATATCTACAACAGGGATGTCCTTCCCACTGTCCACAACATAAATGTTCTTCCCACTGTCCACCACAGTGTGTTTCTCTCTACTGTCCACCACAGAGATGTACTTTAAACTGTCCACCAAAGGGACGTTTTCTTTTGCACCAGAGAAACTTCCTCAACACTGTCCACCACAGAAAGGTCCTCACCACTGTCCACCACTGTGAAGTTCTTTCCACTTTCCACCATGAGAACGTCCTCTCCACTGTCCACCATAGGAACATCCTTTCCACTGTTCACCTTTGGGACGTTTTTCCAATATCCATGATAGGGCGGTCCTCACAACTGGGACGTCCTTTCCACTTTCCACCACAGAAACATGCTCACCACTGTTTATCACAGGGACATCTTTACCACTGTCCACCATAGAGAGGTCCTCCCTGCTGTCCACAACAGGGATGTTTGTTCCTCTGTCCACTTCAGTGATATCCTTCCCTCAGACCATAACAGGAATGAGCTTCCCACTTTCCACCACAGGGAGTTCCTCCCCAATGTCCTCCAGAGGGACATCCTTCCCACTGTCCACAACAGGTATGTCCTTCCCACTCTCCCCCACAGAAAAATACACCCTGCTGTCCAAAACAGGAACATACTTCCCAATGTCCACTAAATTATGTCCTCTCCTATGTCCACAAGAGAGACGTCCTTCCCACTGTCCACCACATGCTGTTTCTCCCCACTGTCCATGAGAGTGACATGCTTCCCACTGTCCACCACACAAAGGTCCGTCCCAATGTCCACAACATGGACGTCCTTCCCACAATCCACAGCATAAATGTCCTCACCACTGTCCAACACATGGACTGTCTTCCCACTCTTCACTACAGAAAGCTCCTCTCTACTGTCCCCCCAGGGATGTCCTTAACACTGTCTAAACCAGTTACATCCTCCCCACTGGCCACAACTGGGATGTCCTTTCCACTGTCCACCACAGGGATGTCCTTCCCAATGTCCACCTAAGTGACGTCTTCCCCTCTGCCCAAAAGAGGGACATTCTTCCCACAGTTCACCACAAGGAGGTCTTTCCCAATGTCCACAGCAGTGATGTTCTTCCCACAGTCCACACATAAATGTCCTTCCCACTGTCAACCTCAGGGACCACCTTCCTATTGTCCACCACAGGGATGTTCTTTCTACTGTCCATCAAAGTGATGTCCTTTCCACTGTTCACCACAGGGCCGTCCTCCCTACTTTCCACAACAGGGATGTTCTTTCCGCTGTCCACCACATTGACATACTACGCACTCTCTATCACTGGGAGGTACTCCTCAATCTCCACCAGAGGTAGGTCCCCTCCACTGTCCACCACAGGGACTTGATTTCAACTGTCTACCACAGAAATATTCTCCCCACTGTCCACAACAGGGATGTCCTACACACTGTCCACCACAGAGACTTTCTACCCACTGCCCTCTACAGGGACATCCTACCCACTGTCTACCACAGGGATGTCCTTCCCACTGTCAAATAAAATGACGTTCTTCCCACTGTCCAGAAAAGGTACATCTTTCAACTGTCCACCACAAAGACATCCTCCCCATTGTCCACCACAGGGACATCCTCACCACTGACCATGACAAGGACGTCCTCCATACACTCCACCATAGAGAAGTCCTCTCTGTTGTCCACCAAAGGGACATCCTTCCCACTGTCCATGACTGGGACATTCTCCAACATCCACTGTTCACCTCTGGGAAATCCTAGACACTTTGCACAACAGGGACATTTTTCTGTGCACAACAGGGATATCCTCACCACTGTGCAACACAGGGACATCCTCCTTTGCACACCAGGGATGTCAGCAACACTCTCTACCCCAGAGGTGTCCTCTGTACTCTTCATGACAGGGACATTCTCCCCACTATCCAACAAAGGAACATCTTTCCCACTAATTAACACAGAGATGCCATCCCAAATGTCCAACACAGAAAAGTCCTCTTCACTGTCCACCACAGAGATGTCCTTCCCACTATCCACCACACAGATGTCCTCCCCACTGTCCACCAGAAGGATATCCTTCCCACTGTTCACCACAAAGAGGTCCTTCCCAATATCGACAACAGGGACTTCCTTCCCACTGTCCACAACATAAATGTTCTTCCCATTGTCCACCACAGTGTGTTTCTCTCTACTGTCCACCACAGAGATGTACTTCCCACTGTCCACCAAAGGGACATTTTCCTTTGTACCAGAGAAACTTCCTCACCACTGCTCACCACAGAAAGTTCCTCACCACTGTCCACCACTGTGATGTAGTTTCCACTTTCCACCATGAGGAGGTCCTCTCCACTGTCCACCACAGAAACATCTTTTTGACTGTTCACCACAGGGATATCCTTTCAAATAACCACGACAGGGAGGTCCTCACCACTGTCCACAACAGGGACTTCCTTTCCAGTGTCCACCACAGAAACATCCTCATCACTGTCTATCACAGGGACATCTTTACCACTGACCACCACAGAGAGGTCCTCCCTGCTGTCTACCACAGGGACAGCCTTCACACTGTCCACCACAGTAACATCCTCTCAGTTGTCCAAAACAGAAATGTCATCCTCACTGTCCACCAAAGGGACATCCTACTTACTGTCCACCACAGGGAGAACCTCACCACTATCTACAACTTGGACATCCTTCCAATTGTCCACCACATGGACATTCTTTTGCTGTCTACAAAAAGTAATTACTTCTTACTGTTTACCACAGGGACATCTTCCTAACTGTCCACCACACAAATATGTTCCCAACTGTCCACTACAGAAACACCCATCCCAATGTACACAACAGGGACATATTTCTCACTGTCTTCCACAAGGATGTCCATCCAACTGTCCACAACAGGAAGGTCCTACACACTGTCCACCACAGGGATGTCCTCTCCACTGTCTACTACAGGAATGTCCTTCCCACAATTCAAAACAGAAAGGTCCTCCCGGCTGTCCACTACAGGGATGTCCTTCCCTCTGTCCACCTCAGTGATATCCTCTCCTAAGACCAAAACAGGCATGTCCTTCCCACTTTCCACCACAGGGACCTCCTCCCAACTGTCAACAAGAAAGTCATCCTCCCCACTGTCCACCAAATTGTCTATCCCAATGTCCAGATCATGGATGTCCTTCCCACAATCCACAACATAAATGTCCTTCCCACTCTACAACACAGGGAACTTCTTCCCATTGTTCACGACAGAGAGTTCCTATCTACTATCCACCACAAGGATGTCCTTACAACTGTCTACCTAAGTGACGAGCTCCCCTCTCTCCACCAAAGAGACATCCTTCCCACTGTCCACCATAGTGAATTCCTCCCCAATATCCTCCAGAGGGACATCCGTCCCACTGTTCTCCACAAGGAGTTCTTTCCCAATGTTCACAACAGGGATGTCCTTCCCACAGTCCACAACATATATGTCCTTCCAATGTCCACAACGGAGACCTAATTCCCAAAGGCCACCACAGGGAAGTCCTCTCTACTGTCCACCACAGGGAAGTCCTTTCCACTGTACACCAATGGGACATCATCCGTACTGTCAACAAAAGGCATGTCCTTCCCACTGTCCATCACAGAAATGTACACCCTGCTGTCCACAACAGGAACGCACTTCCCAATGTCCACTAAATGATGTCCTCTCCTATGTCCACAACAGATTTTCTTCCCACTGCCCACCACATGGATTTCATCCCCATGGTCCACAAGAGGGACATGCTTCCCACTGTCTACCACAAGGAGTTCCTTCCCAATGTCCACAACTTGGATGTTTTTCCCACAATCCACAACATAAATACCCTCCCCACTGTTGAACACAAGGACCTTCCTCCCACTGTTCACCACAGAAAGGTCCTCTTTACTGTTTACCACAGGGATGTCCTTAATACTGTCCAAACCAGTGACATCCTCCCCACTGACTACAACAGGGATGTCCTTCCCACTGTCCACCACAAAAAGATCCTCCCCACTGTCCACCACAGAATGTCCTTCCCACAGTCCACCTAAGTGACGTCCTCTCCTCTGTCCACAAGAGGGACATTCTTCCCACAGTTCACCACAAGAGGGTCTTTCCCAATGTCCACAACAGAGATCTTCTTCTCACAGTCCACAACATAAATGTCCTTTCCACTGTTCACCACAGGGTCCTCTTTCTCAGTGTCCACCACAGGAAGGTGCTCTCTACTGTCCATCAAAGTGATGTACTACCCACTGTCCACCACAGGGACATCTTCCCACTGTCCACAACAGGGATGTTCTTTCCACAGTCCACCATAGGGACGTCCTCCCCAGTGTCCACCACAGGGACGTCCTCCCCAGTGTCCACCACAGGAACGTACTACCCACTGTCCACTACAGGGACGTCCTACCCACTGTCTACAAGAGGGAGGTCCTTTCCAAACTCCACCACAGGTAGGTCCTCTCCACTGTCTACCTAAGTGACGTACTCCCCTCTGTCCACAAGAGGGACATTCTTCCACAGTCCACCACATTTATGTCCTTCCCACTGTCCACCACAGGGACATCCTCCTGTGTACTTCAAGGACATTCGTACAACTGTCCACAATATGGTTGTCCTCAACAATATGCACTACATGCAATTCTTCACCGACAGCCACCACAAGCATATCCTCCGCAATGTAAACTAAAGGGACATCCTATCCACTGTCCAACACGGGGAGATCCTCCCCTCTGTCCACCACAGGGACATTCTTCTGCCTGTCCACCACAGTGATGTCCTCTCCACTGTCCTCCAAAGGGACATCATTCCCACTGTCGACCACAAGGATGTCATTTCAATGGTCCACCACAGGGAAGTCCTCTTCACTGTCCACCACAGTGATGTCTCTCCCACTATCATGTACATCCCACTGTCCAACACAGGGATATCCTCCCCACTATCCACACGAGGGTCATCCTTCCCACTGTCCACCACAAGAAGGTCTGTCCCAATGTACACAGCAGGGACATCCTTCCCACTGTCTACAACATATATGTCCTTCCCACTGTGCACCACAGGGACCTCCTTCCCACTGTCCACCACAGGGATGTCCTCTCTACTGTCCACCACAGGGATGTCCTTTCCACTGTCTACCACATTGACATCCTCCTCACTGTCCATAACAAACATGTACATACCACTGTCCACCACAGAAACATCCTCTCCACTGTCCACTACAAGGAGGTCCTCCTAACTGTCCACCACAGGAACGTCCTTTCCACTGTTCACCAAAGAGATGTCCTTCCCACTGTCCACCACAGTGACATCCTCCTGTGTACCACAATGACATCCTTACCACTCTCCACAACATAGTTGTCCACTACAGGGATGTCCTCACCACTTTCCACAACATGAATATCTTCCACACTGTAAATCACAGGGACATCCTCTCCACTGTGCACCACAGGGACATCCTCCTGTGCACAACAGGGATGTCCTAACCACTGTCCACCACAGAGATGTTCTCCACAATCTCCATCATATGGACATCCTTCCAACTATGCACCACAGGGACATTCTCCAGTGCACCACAGTAACATCTTCCCCACTGTCCATCACAGTGAAATCCTCCCCACTGTCCACCACCAAGATGTCCTCCCCACTGTCTACAACAGGGATGTCCTTCCCACTATTCAAACCAGAAAGGTCATCCCAGCTGTCCAGCAAGAGGATGTCATTCCCTCTGTCCACCTCAGTGATATCATCTCCTCAGATCATAACTGGGATGTCCTTCCCACTGTTCGCCACAAGGAGGTCCTCCCCACTGTCCCCCTGAGGCACACCCATCCCACTGTCCACCACAAAGTGGTCTTTCCCAATGTCCACAACAAAGATGTTCTTCCTAAGGTCCACAACATAAATGTCCTTCCCATTGTCCACCACAGTAACCTCCTTCCCACTGTCCACCACAAGGAGGTACTCTCTAATGTCCATCAAAGTGATGTCCTTTCCACTGTCCACCAGAGGGACCTCTTCCCATTGTCCACAACAGAGATGTTCTTTCCTCTGTCCACCACAGGGACGTTCTCCCCAGTGTCCACCACAGGAATGTACTACCCACTGTCCACTACAGGGATGTTCTACACACTGTCTACCACAGGGAGGTCCTTGCCAATCTCCACCAAAGGTAGGTGCTCTCCACTGTCCACCTAAGTGACATCCTCCCCTCTGTCCACAAGAAGGGCATTCTTTCCACAGTTCACCACAAAGAGGTCTTTCCCAATGTCCACAACAGAGATGTTCTTCCCACAGTCCACAACATATATGTCCTTCCCACTGTCCACCACGGGGACATCCTCCTGTGTATTACTAGGACATCCTTACCACTGTCCACAACATGGTTGTCCTCAAAAATATGCACTACGTGGAAGTCCTCACCGTCGTCCACCTCATGAATATCCTCAGCACAGAAACAGGGACATCCTACCCACTTTCCACCACACGGATGTCTTCCCCACTGTCCTCCAAAGGGACGTCATTCCCACTGTTGACATCAAGGATGTCATTTCAATGGTCCACCACAGGGAATTCCTCTTCACTGTCCACCACAGGGATGTCCTCCCCACTGTCTACAACAGGGATGTCCTTCCAAGAATTCAAAACAGTAAGGTCCTCCCTGCTGTCCACCACAGGGACGTCCTTCCCTCTGTCCACCTAAGTGATATCCTCCCCTCAGACCATAACAGGGATGTCCTTCCCACTTTCCACCACAGTGCCGTCCTCCCCACTATCCAAAAGAGGCTCATCCTTCCCACTGTCCACCAAAAGGTCTTTTTCAATGTTCAAAACAGGAACGTACTTCCCACAGTCCACGCCATGTATGTCCTTTCAATGTCCACCACAGGGACCTCCTTTCCACTGTCCACCACAGGGAAGTCCTCTCTACTGTCCACCACGGGGATGTCCTTTCCACGGTTTACCAGAGGGATGTCCTCTGTACTGTCCACAACAGGCATGTCCTTTTCATTCTCCACCACAGAAACCTCCTTCCAACTGTCCACCACAGGGAAGTCCTCTCCACTGTTCACCAAAGAGACGTTCTCTGCACTTCCACAAAAGGCACCTCCTTCCTACTCTCTACACAGAAATGTACACCCTGCTTTGCACAACAGGAACGTACTTCCCAATATCCACTAAATGATATTCTTTCCTATGTCCACCACAGAGACGTCCTTCCCACTGTCCACCACATGGTGTTTCTCCCCACTGTCCACAAGAATGACATGGTTCCCACTGTCCACCACATGAAGGTTCTTCCAAATGTCCACAACATGTACATCCTTTGCCCAATCCACAACATAAATGTCATCCCCCCTGTCCAAGACATGGACCTTCTCACTGTTCACTACAGAAAGGTCCTCTCTACTGTCTACCACAGAGATGTCCTTACCACTGTCAAAACCAGTAACATCCTCCCCATTGTCCACAACAGGGATATCTTTCCCATGTCCACCACAGAAAGGTCCTACCCACTCTCCACCATGAATGTCCTTCTCAATATCCACAAAAGTAACATACTTTCCACTGTCCAACAAAGGTATATCTTTCAACTGTCCACCACAGAGACATCCTCTCCACTGTCCACCACAGGGACATCCTGTCCACTGACCACCACAGTGACGTCCTTCATACAGTCCATTGTAGAGAAGTACTCCTCGTTGTCCACCACAGGGATGTCCTACGCACTGTCTACTACAGGGAGGTCCTCTCCAATCTGCACAACAGGTAGCTCTTCTCCATTGTCCACCACAG
Source organism: Arvicanthis niloticus (assembly GCF_011762505.2). Classification (NCBI taxonomy): domain Eukaryota; kingdom Metazoa; phylum Chordata; class Mammalia; order Rodentia; family Muridae; genus Arvicanthis; species Arvicanthis niloticus. Next base: position 76,141,192 of record NC_047671.1, read on the forward strand.
GGATGTAATTTCAAATGTCCACCACAGAAATTTCCTCCCCACTGTCCACCACAGGGTCATCTCCCCACTGACCACCACAAGGACGTCCTTCATGCAGTCCATTGTAGAGAAGTCCTCCCTGTTGTCCACCAAAGGGACGTCCTTCCCACTGTCCAACACAGGGACATCCTCCAAATTGTCCACCACAGTGACATCCTTTTCACTGTTCACCACTGGGACATCCTACACACTTTGCACAACACGGACATTTTTCTGTGCACAACAGGGATATCCTCACCACTGTGCACCACAGGGACATCCTCCTTTGCACACCAGGGATGTCAGCAACACTCTCCACCCCAGAGATGTCCTCTGCACTCTCCACGACAGGGAGATCTTCCCCACTATCCACCAATGAAATGTATTTCCCACTATTCCCCACAGGGATGTTATCCCAAAAGTCCAACACAGGAAAGTCCTTTCCACTCTCCTCCAAAGGGACGTCCTTCCCACTGTCGACCACAAGGACGTCATTTCATCGGTCCACCACAGGGAAGTCCTCTTCACTGTCCACCACAGGGATATCTTTCCCACTGTCTACCACAGCGACATCCTCCTGTGCACAACGGGATGTTCTTACCACTGTCCACCCCAGAGAAGTCCTCTGCACTCCCCACTACAAGGACATACTTCTCACTGTCCACCTAAGAGACATTCTCTTGTGCACCACAGGATCGTTGTCCTTACTGTCCACAAGGCCGTCATCCACACTGTCCACCACAGTGAAATCCTCTCAACTCTCCAACACAGTGACATCCTCCCAACTTTCCACAACACGGATGTCCTCCCAACTATCAAACACAGTGAAGTCCTTCCCACTGTGCACCACAGGGACATGCTCCTGTGCACAACAGGGATGTCCTAACCACTGTCCACCACAGAGATGTCTTCTGCACTCTCCACCATATGGACATACTTCCAACTATGCACCACAGGGACATTCTCTAGTGCACCACAGTAACATCCTCCCCACTGTCCATCACAGTGAAATCCTCTCCACTGTCCACCACCGGGATTTCATCCTCAGTGTCTACAAGAGGGATGTCCTTCCCACTATTCACACCAGAAAGGTCCTCCCTGCTGTCCACCAAGAGGATGTCTGTCCCACTGTCTACCTCAGTGATATCCTGCCCTCAGATCATGACAGGGATGTCCTTCCCACTGTCCACCACAGATATGACCTCCCCACTGTCCACCCGAGGGTTATGCTTCCCACTGTCCAACACAAGAATATGTTTCCCCATGTACAAAACAAGGACGTCATTTTCACAGTCCATAACATATATGCCCTTCCAATGTACACCACAGGGATGGCCTTTCCAATGTCCAACACATTGATGTCCCCCGCACTGTCCACAACAAACATGTACATCCCACTGCCCACCACAGGGAAGTCCTCCCCTCTGTCCACCACAGGGACCTCCTTCCCACTGTCCACCACAGGCAAGTCCTTTCCACTGTTCACCAAAGGGATGTCTTCGGCACTGTCCAAAACAGGCATATCCTTTTCACTCTCCAACACAGGGATTTTTTCCCAATGTCCACCTTGGGGAAGTCGTCTCTACTGTCCACAAGCATGTCCTTCCCACTGTCCACTACAGAAATGTACACCCTGCTGTCCACAACTGTCCAACACAGGGACGTCCTTCCCACTGTCCACCACATGGTGGTCCTCTCCACTGTCCATCAACGGGACATGTTAGCCACTGTAGAACACACGGAGGTCCTTCCCAATGTCCACAAAATGTACGTCCTTCCCATAATCCACAACATAAATGTCCTTCCCACTCTCCACCACAGGGACCTTCCTCCCACTGTTCACCAGACAGAGGTCCTCTCTACTATCCACCACAGGGATGTCCTTACCACTGTTCACCTAAGTGATGACCTCCCCTCTCTCCACCACAGTGACATCCTTCCCACTGCCCAACACAGAGAGTTTCTCCCCAATGTCCACCAGAGGGACATCCTTCCCACTGTTCACCACAAGGAGGTTTTTTCCAATGTCCACAACAAGGACGTCCTTCCAACAGTCCACAAAATATATCTTTTTCCAATGTCCACCCCAGGGACTTCCTTTTCACTGTCCACCAAAGGGAAGTCCTCTCTACTGTCCACCACAGGTATGTCCTTTCCACTGTCTACCACAGAAATGTTCTCTGCCTTGTCCACAACAGGGATGTCCTTTCCACTGTTTACCACAGGGATGTCCTCCCCACTTTTTACAACAGGGATGTCCTTCCCACAGTTCAAAACAGAATGGTCCTCCCTCCTGTCCACCACAGGGACTTTCTTCCCTCTGTCCACCACAATGATATCCTCTCCTCAGACCATAACAGGGATGTCCTTCCCACTTTCCACCACAGGGATGTCCTTCCCACTCTCCACAAGAGGGTCATCCTTCCCACTGTCCACCAAAAGAACTTTCCTAATGTCCACAACAGGGATGTCCTTCCCACAGTCCACAACATATATGTCCTTGCAATACCCACCACAGGGACCTCCTTCCTACTGTCCACCACAGGGAAGTCCCCTCTAATGTCCATCACAGGGATGTCCTTACCACTGTTCACCATAGGGATGTCCACCGCACTGTCCACAACAGGCATGTCCTTTCCATGGTCCACCACAGTGACCTGCTTCCCACTATCAACCACAGGGAAGTCCTCTCTAATGTTCACCACAGGGATGTCCTTTCCACTGTCCACCAAAGGGACGTCCTCCACATAGTCCACTACAGGCATGTCCTTCTTACTATCCCCCACAGAAAGGTACACCCTGCTGTCCACAACAGGAACATACTTCCCAATGTCCACTAAATGATGTCCTCCCCTATGTCCACCAGAGAGAGGTTCTTCCCACTGTCCCACATATGGTGTTTCACCCCACTGTCCACGAGAGGAACATGCTTCCCACTGTCCACCACACGGAGGTCCTTCCCAATGTCCAAATAATGGATGTCTTTCCCACAGTCCACAACATAAATATCCTCCCCACTGTCCAACACATAGACCTACTTTCCACTGTTCACCACAGAAACGTCCTCCCCACTGTACACCACAGTGATGTCCTTCCCACTGTCCACCTATGTGATGTTATCCTCTCTGTCCACAAAGGTTCATTCTTCCCACAGTTCACCACAGGGAGGTCTTTCCCAATGTCCACAACAGAGATGTTCTTACAACTGTCCACAACATAAAAGTCCTTCCCACTGTCCACCACAGGGACCTTCTTCCTACTGTCCAGCACAGTGAGGTCGTCTCTACTGTTCATCAAAGTGATGTCTTTTCCAATGTCCACCACAGGAACATACTCCCCCCTGTCCACAACAGGAATGTTCATTCCACTGTCTACCACAGGGATGTCCTTCCTACTGTCCACAAAGGGATGTTCTTCACAATGTCCTCCAAAAATACATCTTTCAACTGTCCAACACAGAGACATCTTCCCCACAGTCCACCACAGGTACATCCTCCCCAATGACCAACAGAAAGACGTCCTTCATACAGTCCACCATAGAGAAGTCCTCCCTGTTGTCCACCAAAAAGATGTCTTTCCCACTCTCCACCACAGGGACATCCTCCAAATTGTCCACCACAGTGACATCCTTTTCACTGTTCACCACTGGGACATCCTACACACTTTGCACAACACGGACATTTTTCTGTGCACAACAGGGACATCCTCACCACTGTGCACCACAGAGACATTCTCCTTTGCACACCAGGGATGGCAGCAACACTCTCCACCCCAGAGATGTCCTCTGCACTCTCCACAACAGGCACATCCTCCGCACTATCCACAAAAGAAACATCTTTCCCACTATTCAACAAAGGGATTTCATCCCAAATGTCCAACACAGAAAAGACCTCTTCACTGTCCACCACAGGGATATACTTCCACCTGTCCACCACAGGGATGGCCTCCCCACTGTCCAACAGAGGGATATCCTTCCCACTGCTCACCACAAGGAGGTTCTTCCTAATGTCAACATCAGAGAATTCCTTCCCACTGTCCACAACATAAATGTTCTTCCCACTGTCTACCACAGTGTGTATCTCTCTACTGTCCACCAAAGAGATGTACTTTCCTCTGTCCACCAAAGGGACATTTTCCTTTGCACCAGAGAAACTTCCTTACCACTGTCCACCACAGAAACGTCCTCACCACTGTCCACCACTGTGACGTCCTTTCCACTTTCCACTATGAGGAGGTCCTCTCCACTGTCCACCACAGGAACATCCTTTTCACTGTTCACCACAGGGACGTCCTCCCAATATCCGCGACAGGGAGGTCCTCACCACTGTTCACAACAGGGACGTTCTTTCTACTGTCCACCACAGAAACATCCTCATCACTGTCTATCACAGGGACATCTTTACCACTGTCCACCACAGAGAGGTCCTCCCTGCTGTCCACCACAGTGATGTCCTTCACACTGTCCCCACCACAGTAACCTCTTCTCAGTTGTCCAAAACAGAAAAGTTCTCCCCACTCTCCACCAAGGGACGTCCTACATACTGTCCACCACAGGGTGAACCTCCCCACTGTCAACAACAGGGACATCCTTCCCATTGTCCACCACATGGACATCATTTCACTGTCCACAAAGAGAGTTTCTTCCCACTGTTTACCACAGGGACTTCTTCCTAACTGTTCACTACACAAATATGTTCCCAATTGTCCATCACAGAAATATTCATCCAACTTTACACAACAGGGACATACTCCCCACTGTCCTCCACAAGAACGTCCATCCCACTGTCCACAACAGAAAGCTCCTACCCACTGTCCACCACAGGGACATCCTTCCCACTGTCCACCACATGGACATCATCTCCACTGCCCATCACATGGATGTACTCACCACTGTCTCCCACAAGAATGTCCTTCCCACTGTCCATCAAAGCGACATCCTTTTCACTGTCCACCACTGGGACATCCTCCAAATTATCTACCACAGTGACATTCTTTCCTCGTCTACCACAGAGATGTAACCCCCCTGTCAACCACAGGGCTGTTTCCACACTCCCCACCACAGGGTTGTCCTCATCAATGTACACCACTGGTGTGTTCTTTCCCACTGTTCAAGACAGGGACATCCTCCCTACTCTGCACCACAGGAACAATCTACTGTTCACAACAGAGACGTTTTCATGACTGTGTACAACAGGGACATCTTCCAGTGCACACCAGGGTCGTCCTCACCACTGTCCATCCCAGAGATGTGCTCTGCACACTCCACAACAGGGAAATCTTTCCTATGGTCCACCAAAGAGGCCTTCTGTGCACCACAAAAACGTTCTCACCACTGTTCACCACAGGGATGTCCACCCCACTGTCCACCACAGGGACATCCTTCACACTGTCCTTCAGAAGGATGTCCTTCCCACTGTCCACAACAAGGACGTCCTTCCCACTGTCCACCACAGAAATATCCTCCCCACTGTACACAACAGGGATGTCCTTCCCACTGTCCACCACAGAGACATTCTACACATTGCCCTCGACAGGGAAAACCTACCCACTGTCTAGCACATGGACGTCCTTCACATTGTCCACCAAAGGTACATCTTTCAACTGTCCACAGCAGAGACATATTCCCCACTGTCAACCACAGGGACATCTTCCCCACTGACCACCACAAGGACGTCCTTCATACAGTCCACCATAGAGAAGTACTTGCTGTTGTTCAACAAAGGGACGTCCTTCACACTGTCCACCAAAGTAACATTCTCTCAGTTGTCCAAAACAGAAACGTCCTCCAAACTGTCCACCACAGGGAGAACCACCCCACTGTCTACAACAGGGACGTCCTTCCCATTGTTCACCACATGGATATCCTTTTGCTGTCCACAAAAAGGACTCCTTTCCCACAATTTACCACTGTAACTGTCTACCACACAAATATGTTCCCAACTGTCCACTAAAGAAACATCCATTTCACTGTACACAACAAGGACATACTCTCCACTGTCCTCCACAAGGACATGCATCCCAGTGTCCACAACAGAAAGGTCCTACCCACTGTCCACCACAGGGACATTTTCCCAAATGTCCACCCCAAGGAGTTCCTCCACCACAGTCCACCACAGGGATGTCCTTCCCACTGTCCGCCACAGGGACATGCTACCTCAGAGTCCACCAGAGTTTGGTCCTCCCCACTCTCCACCACAAGGACATCCTCCTGTGCAAAAGAGGGATGTCCTCACCACTGTCCACCACAGGGACATACTTTGCATTTTCCACCACAGGGATGTCATTCCCACTGTCCACCATAGTGAGGTCCTCCCTGCTGTCCACCACAGGAGCATCCTTACCACTGTTCACCACAGGGTCGTCCTCACCATGGTCCATCACAGGGACGTCCTTCCCACTGTTCACCAGAGGGACATCTTCCCCATTGGGCACAAAAGGGACATCCTTTTACTGTCCACAACAGGAATGTCATTCCCACTGTCTACCACAGAAAGGTCCTTCCTGCTCTCCAGCACAGGGACAGTCTTCTCACTGTCCACCATAGAATGCCCTTTCCACTGTCCACCATACGTACATCATCTCCACTGTTCATCAGAGGGATGTCATTTCCAATGTAAACCACACCTCTCCACTGTCCAGCACAAGGATGTCCTCCAAACTTTAAACAGGGATGTCCTCACCACTGTCCACCACAGAGGCATCCTACCCATGTCCACCACAGGGAGGTCCTCCCGACTGTCCACCATAGGGACGTACTACCCTTGTCCACAACATGGGCATCCTTTAACTGACCACAAACAGGACATTATTCCCACAGTTTAGCACAGTTATGTCCTCCCCACTGTCCACTACAGAGACGTTCTACACACTGTCCACCACAGAGAGGTCCACCCAACTGTCCACCACAGGGATTTCCTCCCCACTGTCCATCAGAGAGAGGTCCTCCCTACTGTCCACCACAGGAACGTCCTCCTGTGTACCACAAGGACATCCTCAAAACTGTCCAACACAGGGTCATCTTCACCAATGTCCAGCACAGTGACGTCCTTCCCACTGTTCACCACAGGGACATGCTCCTGTGCACAAAAGGTACATCCTGACCAATGTGTACCAGAGGGACATCATTTCCACTGTCCACTACAAGGACATCCTCCCCAGTGTTCATTACAGAGTGGACCTGCCCACAGTCCACCACATGGACATCTTTCCCACTGTCTACCAAGAAAACATCCTCCTCATTTTGCACCACAGGGACCTCAATTTATGCACAACAGGGACCTCCTCACAACTGCGCACCACAGGAATATTCTTTCCACTGTCCAAAACAGAAATATCCTTCCCACAGTAGACCACAGAGATGTCATCCCTGCTGTCCACCACAGGGACATTCTTTCCACTTTCCACCACAGAAACATCCTCCCTACATTCCACCACAGAGATGTCTATCCCACTATCCACAACAGAAATATCCTCCCCACTGTCCACCACAGGGCAGTCCTCCCAAGTGTCCACAACAGGGACGTCCTTTCCACAGTTCACCAAACAGATGTCCTTTCCACTGTCCACCACAGGGACATCCTCCTGTGTACTACAGGGACATTTTTACCACTGTCCACAACATGATTGTCCTCAATAATATGCACTACAGGGAAGTCCTCCCCTCTGTCCACCATAGGGACATCCTTCTGCCTGTCCACCACAGTGATGTCCTCCTCACTCTCCTCCAAAGGGACGTCCTTCCCACTGTCGACCACAAGGATTTCATTTCAAGAGTCCAGCACAGAGATGTCCTCTTCACTGTTCACCACAGTGATGTCCTTTCCACTGTACACCACAGGGACATCCTTCTGTGCACAAAAGGGATTTTCTTACCACTGTCCATCCCAGGTACGTCTTTTGCACTCCACATTACAAGGACATTTTTTCACTCTCCACTAAAGAGACATTCTCTTGTGCACCACAGGAGTGGAGTGTTGTCCTTACTGTCTAAAAGGCCTTCATCCACACTGTCCACCTCAGTGAAATCCTCTCAACTTTCCAACACAGGCACATCCTCCCAACTATCCACAACACGGATGTCCTCCCAACTATCAAACACAGCAAAGTCCTTTCCACTGTAAACAACAGGGTCATCCTCCCCACTGTGCACCACAGGGAAATCCTCCTGTGCACAACAGGGATGTCCTAACTACTGTCCATCACACAAATGTCCTCCCCACTCTTCACCATATGGACATCCTTCCAACTATGCACCAAAGGGACATTCTCCAGTGCACCACAGTAACATCCTCCCCACTGTCCATCACAGTGAAATCCTCCCCACTGTCCAAAACCGGGATGTCTTACCCACTGTCAACAACAGGGGTGTCCTTCCCACTATTCACACCAGAAAAGTCTTCACTGCTGTCCACCAAGAGGACGTCATTCCCACTGTCCAACTCAGTGATATCCTCTCCTCAGATCCTAACAGGAATGTCCTACCCACTGTCCACCACAAGGTGTTCCTCCTCACTGTCCACCGGAGGCACACCCTTCCCACTGTCCACCACAAAGAGGTCTTTCAAAATGTCCTCAACAGGGACATCCTTCCCACTGTCCATAACATATATGTCCTTCCAATGTCCACCACAGAGACCTCCTTCCCACTGTCCAACACAGGGAATTCCTCTCTACTGTCCACCACAGGGATGTCCTTTCCACTGTCCACCACATTGACGTTCTCTGCACTGTCCACAACAATCCTGTACATCCCACTGTCCACCACAGAAACGTCCTGTCCAATGTCCACCACAGGGAGGTCCTCTCAACTGTCCACCACGGGATATCCTTTCCACTGTTCACCAAAGAGATGTCCTTCCCACTGTCCACCACAGTGACATCCTCTTGTGTACCACAAGGACATCCTTACCACTGTCCACAACATGGTTGTCCTCACCAATGTTCACTACAGGGATGTCCTCAACACTGTCCACAACATGAATATCCTCCACACTGTAAACCACAGGACATCTTACCCATTGTCCACCACAGGGAGGTCCTCCCCACTGTCCACAACAGGAACATCCTTCTGCCTGTTCACCACAGTGATATCCTACTCACTATACACCTCAGGGACATCCTACTGTGCACAATAAGAATGTCCTTACCACTGTACAACCCAGAGATGTCCTCTGCACTCTCCACTACAAGGACATCCTGCTCACTGTCCATCAAATCGACATTCTCTTGTATACATCAGCAACATTGTTCTTACTCTCTACAAGGCCATCATCTGCACATTCCACCACAGTGACATCCTCTCAACACTCCACCACAGTGACATCCTCCCAAATGTCCACAACCGGGGTGTCCTCCCAACTATCAAACACAGTGAATTCCTTCCCACTGTAAACAACAGGGACATCTTCCCCACTGGGCACAACCATAATATTCTAACCACTGTCCAACACAGATACGTCCTCTGCACTCTCCACCATGTGGACATCCTTCTGACTATGCACCACAAGGATGTTCTCCAGTGCACCACAGTAACATCCTCCCCACTGTCCACTACAGTGAAATCCTAGCCAATGTCCACTACAGGGATTTCCTCCCCACTCTCTACAACAGGGATGTCCTTCCCACAATTCAAAACAGGAAGGTCCTCCCTGCTGTCCTCCAAAGGGATGTCCTTCCCTCTGTCCACCTCAGTGATATCCTCCTCTCAGACCATAACAGGGATGTCCTTCCCACATCCCACCTCAGGGACATCCTCCCGACTGTCCAAAAGAGGGTCATCCTTCCCACTGTCCACCAAAATTATTTCCCAATGTCCACAACAGGGAAGTCCTTCCCACAGTCCACACCATATATGTCCTTCCAATGTCCACCACAGGGACATCCTTCCCACTCTCCACCACAGGAAAATCCTCTCTACTGTCCACCACAGGGATATCCACTGCACTGTCCACAACAGGCGTGTTCTTCCCACTGTCCACCACAGAAAGGTACACCCTGTTGTCCACAACAGAAATGTACTTCCCAATGTCCAAAAATGATGTCCTTTCCTATGTCCACCACAGAGACGTCCTTCCCACTGTCCACCACACGGTGTTTCTCTCAATTGTGCACCAGAGAGACATGCTTCCCCTTTGCAGCACACGGAGGTCCTTCCCAATGTCCACAGCATGGACGTCATTCCCACAATCCACAACATAAATGTCCTCCCCACTGTCCAACACATGGACCTTCTTCCCACAGTTCACCACAGAAAGGTCCTCTCTACTGTCTACCACAGGGATGTCCTTACCACTGTCCAAACCAGTGACATCCTCCCCACTGTTCACAACAGGGATGTTCTTCTCACTGTCCACCACAGAAAGGTCATCTCCACTGTCCACCTCAGGGATGTCCTTCCCACTGTCCATCAAAGTGACGTCCTTCACCCTGTCCACATGAGGGACATTCTTTCCACAGTTCACTACAAGGAGGTCTTTCCCAATGTCCACAACAGAGATGTTCTTCCCATAGTCCACAACATAAATATTCTTCCCACTGTCCACCACAGGAACCTCCTTCCCACTGTCCAGAACAGGGAGGTCCTCTCTACTGTCCATCAAAGTAATGTCCTTTTCACTGTCCACCACAAGGAAGTCCTCTCCATTGTCCACCAGAGGGACATCCTTCCCATTGAACACCACAGAGAGTTCCTTTCCACTGTCCACCACAGAGACATTCTTCCCAATGTCCACCACAGGGATGTCTTCCCCACTGTCCACCACAAGGATGTCCTCCCAACTTACCAAACAGGAATGCCCTACCCTCTGTCCACCACAGAGACATCCTACACATGTCCACCACAGGGAGGTCCTCTCCAATGCCCACCATAAAGACATATACCACTTGTCCACAACATGGACATCCTTTCACTGTCCCCCCTCCCCAAAAGACATTATTCTCCCAGTTTACCACAGGGATGTCCTCCCCACTGTCCACTACATGGATGTTCTACACACTTTTCACCACAGGGAGGTTCACCCAACTGTCCACCACAGGGATTTTCTCCCCACTGTCCATCAGTGAGAGGTCCTCCTCACAGTCCACCATGGGGGCTTCCACCTGTGTACCACAAGACATCCATAAAACTGTCCACCACAGGGTCATCTTCACCAATGTCCAGCACAGTGACGTCCTTCCCACTGTTCACCACAGGGACATCCTCCTGTTCACAACAGGGACATCCTGACCAATGTGCACCACAGGGACATCCTTTCAACTGTCCACCACAGGGACATCCTCCTCAATGTTCACCACAGAGTGGACCTCCCCAAAGTTTACCACATGGACGTCTTTCTCACTGTCCAACAAAGGGACATCCTCCTATGCACAAAAAGAACATCCTCACAACTGTTCACCACAGGAATATTCTTTCCACTGTCCACAACAGCGATGTCCTTTCCCCTGTAGACCACAGAGATGTCCTTCCTGCTCTCCACCACAGGGACATTCTTCCCAATTTCCACCACAGAAACGTCCTCCCCACTGTCCACCAAAGGGATGTCCTCCCCACATTCCGCCAAAAAGACGTCCATCCCACTGTCCAAAACAGAAATGTCCTCCCCACTGTCCACCACAGGGAGGTCCTTTCAACTGGGACGTCCCAACAGGGACGTCCTTTCCACGGTCCACCAAGCAGATGTCCTTCCCACTGTCCACCAAATGGACATCCTCCTGTGTCCTATAAGGACATCCTTACCTTTGTCCACAACATGGTTGTCCTCAACAATATGCACTACAGGGAAGTCATCACCACCATCCACCACAGGATTATCCTCCACACTGTAAACCACAGGGACATCCTACCCACTGCCCACCAGAGAAAGGTACTCCACTCTGTCCACCACAGGGACATTTTTCTGCCTGTCCACCACAGTGATGTCCTCCCCACTGTCCTCCAAAGGGACATCCTTAACACTGTCGACCACAAGAATGTCATTTCAATGGTCCACCACAGGGAAGTCCTCTTCACTGTCCACCACAGGGATGTCCTTCCCACTCTACACCACATGGACATCCTCCTGTGCACAACAGGGATGTCCTAACCACTGTCCACCACAGAGATATCCTCCACACTCACCACCATATGGACATCCTTCCGACTATGCACCACAGGGACATTCTCCAGTGCACGACAGTAATATCCTCCCCACTGTTCATCACAGTGAATTCCTCCCCACTGCACAGGACCAGGATGTCCTCTTCACTGTCTACAACAGAGATGTCCTTCCCATAATACAAAACAGAAAGTTCCTTCCTGCTGTCCACCACAGGGACGTCCTTCTCTCTGTCCACCTCAGTGATATGCTCACCTCAGACAATAACAGGGATGTTCTTCCCAATTTCCACCACAGGGACATCCTCCCCACTGTCCACAAGAGGTTCATTCTTTCCACTGTCAAACAAAAGGTCTTTCCCTATATCCACAACAGGGATGTCCTTCCCACAGTCCACACCATATATGTCTTTCCAATGTCCACCACAGGGACCTCCTTCCCACTGTCCACCACAGGGAAGTCCTTTTTACTGTCCACCACAGGGATGTCATTTCCACTGTTCACCATAGTGATGTCCTCTGCACTGTCCACAACCAGCATGTCCTTTTCACTCTCCACCACAGGGAACTCCTTCCCACTGTCCACCACAGGGAAGTCCTCTCTACTGTCCACCACAGGGATGTCCTTTCCACTGACAACTGCAGGGATGTCCACCGCACTGTCCACAAAAGGCATGTCCTTCCCACTGTCCAACACAGAAGGTACACCTTGCTGTCTACAACAGGAACATACTTCCTAATGTCCACCTAAATGATTTCCTTTCCTCTGTCCACCACAGGGACAACCTTCCCACTGTCCACCACATGGTGGTCCTCCCCACTGCCCACCAGAGGGACATGCTTTCCACTGTAGAACACACGGAGGTCCTTCCCAATGTCCACAATATGTACGTCCTTCCCACAATCCACAACATAAATGTCCTTCCCACTCTCCACTACAGGGACATCCTCCCCACTGACCACCACAAGGACATCCTTCATACAGTCCACCATAGATTAGTCCTACATGTTGCCCACCAAAGGGAGGTCGTTCCCATTGTCCACCACAGGGATATCCTCCAAATTGTCCACCACAGTGACATCCTTTTCACTGTTCACTACTGGGACATCTTATACACTTTGCACAACATGGACATTTTCCGGTGCACAACAGGAATATCCTCTCCACTGTGCAACAGAGGGATATCCTCCTTTGCACATGAGGGATGTCAGCAACACTCTCCACCCCAGAGCTGTCCTCTGCACAATCTAAGACAGGGACATCCTCACCACTCTCCACCAAAGAAATGTCTTTCCCACTATTCACCACAGGGATGTCATCCCAAATGTCCAACACAGAAGAGTCCTCTTCACTGTCCACCACAGGAATGTCCTTCCCCTGTCCACCACAGGGATGTCCTCCGCACTGTCCACCAGAAGTATAATCTTCCTACTGTTCACCTCAAGGAAGTCCTTTCCGATATTGACAACAGAGACTTCCTTCCCACTGTGTACAACTTAAATGTTCTTCCCTCTGTTCACTACAGTGTGTTTCTCTCTACTGTCCACCACAGAGATGTACTTTCCAATGTCCACCAAAGGGACGTTTTCCTTTGCACCAGAGAAACTTCCTCACCACTGTCCACCACAGAAACATCCTCACCACTGTCCAGCACTGTGACGTCCTTTCCACTTTTCACCATGAGGAGGTCCTATCCACTGTCCACCACAGAAATATCTCTTCAACTGTTCACATCAGGGATGTCCTTACCAATAGCCATGACAGGAAGGTCTTCACCACGGTCCACAAAAGGGACGTCCTTTCCACTGTCCAACACAGAAACATCATCACTGTCTATCACAGGGACATCTTTACCACTGTCCATCACACAGAGGTCCTTTCTGCTGTCCACCACAGGGACGTCCTTCACACTGTCCACCACAGGGAAAACCTCCCCACTGTCTACAACAGGGACGTCCTTTCAATTGTTTACCACATGGACATCTTTTCACTGTCCAAAAAAGGACTTCATTCCCACTGTTTACCACAGGGACATCTTCCTAACTGTCCATCACACAAATATGTTCCCAACTGTCCACTACAGAAACATCCATCCCACGGTACACAACAGGGACATACTCCCCACTGACTTCCACAAGGATGTCCATCCAACTATCCACAACAGAAAGTTCTTACCCACTGTGCACCACAGGGACATCCCCCCAACGGTCCACTCCAAGGAGTTCCTCCTCATTGTCCACCACAGAGACGTTCTACCCACTACCCTCCACAGGGATATTTTACCCACTGTCTACCATAGGGACATTGTTCCCACTGTCCACCAAAGGTACATCTTTCAACTGTCCACAACAGAGACATCCTCCTCAGCGGCCACCACAAGGATATCCTTCCCACTGACCACCACAAGGATGTCCTTCATACAGTCCACCATAGAGAAGTCCTCCCTGTTGCCCACCAAAGGGACGTCCTTTCCACTGTCCATCAAAGGACATCATCCAAATTGTTCACCACAGTGACATACTTTTCACTCTTCACCACTGGGACATGCTACTCACTTTGCACAACAGGGACAATTTCCTGAGCACAACAGGGATATCCTCAACACTGTGCTCCACAGTGACATCCTCCTTTGCAAACCAGGGATGTCAGCAACACTCTCCACCCCAGAGATATCATCTGCACTCTCCACGACAGGGACATCCTCCCCACTATCCAACAAAGAAACGTCTTTTCCACTATTCAACACAGGGATGTCATCCCAAATGCCCAACACAGCAAAGTCGTCTTCACTGTTCACCACAGAGATGTCCTTCCCACTGTCCACCTAAGAGACATCTTCCCCTCTGTCCACAAGAGGGACATTCTTCCCACAGTTCACCACAAGAAGGTCTTTCCCAATGTCCACAACAGAGATGTTCTTCACACAGTCTTCAACATAAATGTGCTTCCCACAGTCCACCACACTGTGTTTCTTTCTACTATCCACCACAGAGATGTACTTTTCAATGTCCTCCAAAGGGACGTTTACCTTTGCACCAGAGAAACTTCCTCACCACTGTCCACCACAGAAACGTCCTCAACACTGTCCAGCACTGTGACGTCCTTTCCACTTTCCACCATGAGGAGGTCCTATCCACTGTCCACTACAGAAATATCTTTTCAACTGTTCACATCAGGGATGTCCTTACCAATAGCCACGACAGGGAGGTCCTCACCACGGTCCACAGAAGGGACGTTCTTTCCACTATCCACCACAGAAACATCTTCATCACTGTCTATCACAGGGACATCTTTACCACTGTCCATCACATAGAGGTCCTTTCTGCTGTCCACAAAAGGGACATCCTTCACACTGTCCACAACAGGGACAACCTCCCCACTGTCTACAACAGGCACGCCCTTCCCATTGTTTACCACATGGACATCTTTTCACTGTCCAAAAAAGGACTTCATTCCTACTGTTTACCACAGGGACATCTTCCTAACTGTCCATCACACAAATATGTTCCCAACTGTCCACTACAGAAACATCCATCCCATGGTACACAACAGGGACATACTCCCCACTGTCTTCCACAAGGATGTCCATCCAACTATTCACAACAGAAAGTTCCTACCCACTGTGCACCACAGGGACATCCCCCCAACGGTCCACTCCAAGGAGTTCCTCTTCATTGTCCACCACAGAGACGTTCTACCCACTACCCTCCACAGGGATATTTTACCCACTGTCTACCATAGGGACATCATTCCCATTGTCCATCAAAGGGACTTTTTCCCGCTGTCCACCAAAGGTACATCTTTCAACTGTCCACAACAGAGACATCCTCCCCAGTGCCCACCACAAGGACATCCTTCCCACTGACCACTACAAGGACGTCCTTCATACAGTCCACCATAGAGAAGTCCTCCCTGTTGTCCACAAAAGGGATGTCCTTTCCACTGTCCACACAAGTACATCCGCCAAATTGTCCATGAAAGTTACATCCTTTTCACTGTTCACCACTGAGATATTCTACCCACTTTGCACAACAGGGACATTTTCCTGTGCACAACAGGGCTATCCTCACCACTGTGCACCATAGGGACATCCTCCTTTGCACACCAGGAATGTCAGCAACAGTCTCTACCCCAGAGATGACCTCTACACTCTCGACAACATGGACATCCTTCCCACTATCCACCAAAGAAAAGTGTTTCCCATTATTCACCACAGGGATGTCATTTCAAATGTCCAACACAGAAAAGTCCTCTTCACTGTCCACCACATGGATGTCCTTCCCACTGTCCACCTAAGTGACGTCCTACCCTCTGTCCACAAGAGGGACATTATTCCCACAGTTCACCACAAGGAGGTCTTTCCCAATATCCACAACAGAGATGTTCTTCCCACAGTCTACAACATAAATGTTCTTCCCACAGTCCACCACAGTGTGTTTCTCTCTACTGTCCACCACAGAGACGTCATTCCCACTGTGTACAACTGGGACATCTTAACCTACAGTTTACCAGAGTGTGGTCCTGCCCACTGTCCACCACAAGTACATCTTTCTGTGCGCAACAGGGATGTTCTCACCACTGTGCACCACAGGGACATACTTTTCATTGTCCACCACAGGGACGTCATTCCCACTGTCCACCAAAGTGAGGTTCTCCCTGCTATCCACCACAGGTGCATCCTTACCACTGTACACCACAGGGTCGTCCTCACCACTGTCCACCACAGGGATGTCCTTCCCACTGTTCACCCGAGGGACATCTTCCTCAATGTGCACAAATGGGAAATACATATACTGTCCACAACATCGATGTCCTTCCCACTGTCCACCACAGAGAGCTCTTTCCTGCTCTCCACCACAGGGACAGTCTTCCCACTGTCCACAATAGAACGACCTTTTAAATGTCCACCACAGGTACATCCTTTCCACTGTCCACCAGAGGGACGTCCTTCCCATTGTACTCCACAGTTAGGTCCTTTCTGCTGTCCACCACAGAGACATTCTTCCCACTGTGCACCACAGAGATGTCCTCCCCACTGTACACCACAGGGATATCCTCCCCACTTACCAAACAGGGATATCATCCCCACTGTCCACCACAGAGACATCCTACCCATGTCCACCACAGGGAGGTCCTCCCCACTTTCCACCATAGGAACATACTCCCCTTGTCCACAACATGGACATCCTTTTAATGTCCACAAAAAAGACATCATCCCCACAGTTTACCACATATTTGTCCTCCCCAATGTCCACTACAGAGATGTTCTACACATTTTTCACCACAGGGAGATCCACCCAACTGTCCACCACAAGAATTTCCTCCCCATGGTCCATCAGAGAGAGGTCTTTGCCAGTGTCCACCACAGGGACCTCCTTTTGTGTACCACAAGAACATCCATAAAACTGTTCACCACAGGGTCATCTTCAGCAATGTCCAGCACAGTGACATCCTTCCCACTGTTCACAACAGGGACATGCTCCCGTGTACAACAGGGACATCCTGACCAATGTGCACCACAGGGACATTCTTTCCACTGTCCACCACAGGGACATCCTCCCAAATGTTCACTACATAGTGGACCTCTTCACAGTCCACCACATGGACACCTTTCCCACTGTCCAACAAAGGGACATCCTCCTCACTTTGCAACACAGGGACATCCTCCTATGCACAAAAGGGACGTCCTCACAACTGTGCACCACAGGAATATTCTTTCCGCTACCGACAACAGGAATGCCATTCATACTGTAGACCACAGAGATGTCTTCCCTGCTGTCCACCACAGGGACATTCTTCTCCATTTCCACCATAGAAACATCCTCCCCACTGTCCACCAAAGGGAAGTCCTCCCCACATTCCGCCAGAGACGTTCATCCCACTGTCCACAACAGAAATGTTCTCCCACTGTCCACCACAGGGAGGTCCTCCCATCTGTCCACCACAGGGACATCCTTTCCATGGTCCACCAAACAGATGTCCTTCACACTGTCCACCACAGGGACATCCTCTTGTGTACTACAAGGACATCCTTACCACTGTCCACAACATGGTTGTCCTCAACAATATGCACTACAGGGAAGTCCTCACCACAGTCCACCACATGAATATCCTCCGCACTGTAAACCACAGGGACACTCTACCAGCTCTCCACCACAGTGAGGTCCTCCCCTCTGTCCACCACAGGGACATCCTTCTGCTTGTCCACAAAAGGGATTTCCTCCCCACTGTCCTCCGAAAGGACATCCTTCCCACTGTCAACCACAAGGACTTCATTTCAATGGTCCACCACAGGGAAGTCCTCTTCAATGTACACCACAGGGATGTCCTTCCCACTGTACACCACAGGGACATCCTCCTGTGCACAACAGGGATGTCCTTACCACTGTCCACTACAGAGATGTCCTCTGCACACTCCACCATATGGACATCCTTCCGACTCTGCACCCCAGGGACATTCTCCAGTGCACCACAGTAACATCCTCCCCACATTCCATCACAGTGAAATCCTTTCCACTCTCCACCACCGGGATGTCCTCCCAACTGTCTACAACAGGGATGTCCTTCCCACAATTCAAAACAGAAAGGTCCTCCCTGCTTTCCACCACAGGGATGTTCTTCCCTCTGTACACCTCAGTGATATCCTCCCCTCAGGCCATAACAGGGATGTCCTTCCCACTTTCCACCACAGGGACATCCTCCCCACTGTCCAAAATAGGGTCATTTTTCACACTGTCAACCATAGGCACACCCTTCCCAATGTCCACCACAAAGAGGTCTTTCCCAATATCCACAACATGGACGTCTTTTCCACAATCCACAACATAAATGTCCTCTCCACTGTCCAACACATGGACCATCTTCCCACTGTTCACCACAGAAAGGTCCTCTCTATTTTCCACCACAGGGATGTCTTTACCACTGTCCAAACCAGTGACATCCTCCACAATGTCCACAACAGGAATCTCCTTTCAACTGTCCACCTAAGTGATGTCCTCCCCTCTGTCCACAAGAGGGACATTCTTCCCACAATTCACCAAAAGGAGGTCTTTCCCAATGTCCACAACAGAGATGTTCTTCCCACAGTCCACAACATAAAAGTGCTTCCCACTGTCCACCACAGCGACCTCTTTCCCACTGTCAACCACAGGGAAGTCCTTTCTACTGTCCTTCAAAGTGACGTCCTATCCACTGTCCACCACGGGGACGTCCTTTCCACTGTCCACAACAGGGATGTTCTTTCCACTGTCCACCACAGGGACATCCTCCTCAGTGCCCACCACAGGAATGTACTACCCACTGTCTACAACAGGGACGTACTAACAACTGTCTACTACAGAGAGTTCCTCCCCAATCTCCACCACAGTTAGGTCCTCTCCACTGTCCACCACACGGATGTCATTTCAACTGTCAACCACAGAAATATTCTCCCCAATGTCCACAACAGGGATGTCCTTCCCACTGTCCACCACAGAGATGTTCTACCCATTTCCTTCCACAGGAACATCCTACCCATGGTCTACCACAGGGATTTTTTCCCACTGTCCACTACAGGGACATCCTCCAAATTGTCTACCACAGTGACATTCTTTTCTCTGTTCACCACTGGGACATCCTACCCACTTTGCACAACACGGACATTTTCCTTTGCACAACAGGGATATCCTCACCACTGTGTACCACAGGGCCATTCTCCTTTGCACACCAGGGAGGCCAGAAACACGCTCCACCCCAGAGATGTCCTCTGCACTCTCCATCACAGGGACATCCTCCACACTGTCCACCAAAGAAACGTCTTTTCCACTATTAACCACATGGATGTCACCCCCAATGTCCAACATAGAAAAGTCCTCTTCACTGTCCACCACAGGGATGTCCTTCCCACTGTCCACCAGAGGGATATCCTTCAAACAGTTCACCACAAAGAGGTCCTTCCCAATATCGACAACTGGGACTTCCCACTGTCCACAACATAAATGTTCTTCCCACTGTCCACCACAGTGTGTTTCTCTCTACTGTCCACCACAGAGATGTACATTCCACTGTCCACCAAAGGGATGTTTTCCTTTGCACCACAGAATCTTCCTCACTAATGTGCACCACAGAAACGTCCTCACCACTGTCCACCACTGTGACGTACTTTCCACTTTCCACCATGAGGAGGTCCTCACCACTGTTCACCACAGAAACATCCTTTCCACTGTTCACCACAGGGATGTCCTTCCCAATATCCATGATAGGGAGGTTCTCACCACTATCCACCACAGTGACATCTTTTCCATTGTCCACCACAGAAACATCCTCATCACTGTCTATCACAGGGACATCTTTACCACTGTCCACCACAGAGAGGTCCTCCCTGCTGTTTCCCACAGTGACGTCTTTCACACTGTCCACCACAGTAATGTCCTCTTAGTTTTCCAAAACAGAAACATCCTCTCCACTGTCCACCACAGGGACATCCTAATTACTGTCCACCACAGGGAGAACCTCCCCACTGTCTACAACAGGGACGTCCTTCCCATTGTCCCCCACATGGAGATCCTTTCACTGTCCACAAAAAGGACTTCCTTCCCATTGTTTACCACAGGGACATCTTCTAACTGTCCACCACACAATTACGTTACCAACTGTCCACTACAGAAACATCCATCCCACTGTGCACAGCAGGGATGTACTCCCCACTGTCCTCCACAAGGTCATCAATCCCACTGTCCACAACAGAAAGGTCCTAACCACTGTCCACCACAGGGACGTCTTTCCCACTGTGCACCAAAGGGCCATCCTTTCCACTGTCCACAACACGGACATCTTCCCCACTTTCCACCACATGGATATACTTCCCACTGTCCACAACAGGGATGTCCTAACCCACAGTCCACTGGAATGTGGTCCTCCCCTCTGTCCACCACAAGGATATCCTCCTGTACACAACAGGAATGTCCTCACCACTCTGCACCACAGGAACATACTTTGCATTTTCCACCACAGGGATGTCCTTCCCACTGTCCACCAAAGTGAGGTTCTCCCTGCTGTCCAACACAGGGGCATCCTGACCACTGTCCACCACAGGTTCGTCCTCATCACCCTTCACCCCAGGAATATCCTCCTCACTGTATAAAAGAGGGAAGTATACTCCACTGTACATCTTAGTGATATCCTCTTTATTTACCACCACAGAAACTTTCTCCCCAGTGTCCACCAGCGGAACATCCTTACCACTGTCCACCAGAGAGACGTCCTCCCCCCTCTCCACCACAGAAACATCTTCCCAACTGTCCACTACAGGGGTGTCCTTGCCACTGTCCACCAAAGGCATGTCTACCACACTGTCCAACACCGGAATGTCCTCTCCACTGTCCACCACAAAACATCCAATTCACTGTCCATCACAGAAATGTCCTCATCACTATCCATCACTGGGACATCTTTCCCACAGTGAGCCACAGAGATGTCCTCCCTCCTGTCCACCACAGGGATGTCCTTCCCACTGTCCACAATAGGAACGTCCTCCCCACTGTCCATAACAGATATGTCCTCCCCACTGGCCACCACATGGACTTCCTACCCACTGTCTACCACAGGGACGTCCTGCCTACTGTCAACCACAGAGAGGTCCTGCCAGCTGTCCACCACGGGGACATCCTTCTCACTGTTCACCAGAAGGAAATCCTCCCTACTGTGCACCACAGGGACATCCTCCTGTGCACAACAGGGATGTCCTCACCCTTGTGCACCACAGAAACATCTTCCTGTGCACAGCAGGGATGTCCTGAGCACTGTCTACCCCTGAGATGTCCTCCACACACTCCACGGCAGGGACATCACTCCCAATATCCACCAAAGGATGTTCTCCTTTGCACCAGAAACATGTCCTCACTGCTGTCCACCATAGGACGTCCTCACCTCTGTCCAACAAAGGAACGTATTCTCCAATGTCCACCAAAGAGAATTCCTTTCCACTGTCCACAACAGGGACGTCCTTCCCACTGTCCACCACAGGGAGGTTATTCCCACTGTCCACCACAGAGAGTTGCTCCTAGCTGTCCACCACAGGGAGGTCCTTCTCACTGTTCTCCACAAGGACATCGTCAACACTGTGCACCACAAGGACATCCTCCCATGCATAACAGGGATGTCCTCATCCTTGTGCACCACAGGAACATCCTCCTGTGCACACTATGGATGTCCTCACTACTGTCGATGCCAGAGATGTTCTCCGCACTCTCCACAACAGGGACATCATTCCCAATGTCAACGAAAGGAATGTTCTCCTTTGCACCAGAAAAACATCCTCACCACTGTCCACCACAAGATGTCCTCCCCTCTGTCCACCACAGGGACGTCCTCATCACTGTCCAGCCCAGGGATGTCCTTAACAGTGTCCACAACAGGGACATCTGCCACACAGTTCACCACATTGATGTCCTCCCCACTCTGCACAAGAAGTCATCCTTCCCATTGTCCACCACAGGGATGTCCTTCCCACTGTCCACCAGAGGGATATCCTTCAAACAGTTCACCACAAAGAGGTCCTTCCCAATATCGACAACTGGGACTTCCCACTGTCCACAACATAAATGTTCTTCCCACTGTCCACCACAGTGTGTTTCTCTCTACTGTCCACCACAGAGATGTACATTCCACTGTCCACCAAAGGGATGTTTTCCTTTGCACCACAGAATCTTCCTCACTAATGTGCACCACAGAAACGTCCTCACCACTGTCCACCACTGTGATGTACTTTCCACTTTCCACCATGAGGAGGTCCTCACCACTGTTCACCACAGAAACATCCTTTCCACTGTTCACCACAGGGATGTCCTTCCCAATATCCATGATAGGGAGGTTCTCACCACTATCCACCACAGTGACATCTTTTCCATTGTCCACCACAGAAACATCCTCATCACTGTCTATCACAGGGACATCTTTACCACTGTCCACCACAGAGAGGTCCTCCCTGCTGTTTCCCACAGTGACGTCTTTCACACTGTCCACCACAGTAATGTCCTCTTAGTTTTCCAAAACAGAAACATCCTCTCCACTGTCCACCACAGGGACATCCTAATTACTGTCCACCACAGGGAGAACCTCCCCACTGTCTACAACAGGGACGTCCTTCCCATTGTCCCCCACATGGAGATCCTTTCACTGTCCACAAAAGGACTTCCTTCCCATTGTTTACCACAGGGACATCTTCTAACTGTCCACCACACAATTACGTTACCAACTGTCCACTACAGAAACATCCATCCCACTGTGCACAGCAGGGATGTACTCCCCACTGTCCTCCACAAGGTCATCAATCCCACTGTCCACAACAGAAAGGTCCTAACCACTGTCCACCACAGGGACGTCTTTCCCACTGTGCACCAAAGGGCCATCCTTTCCACTGTCCACAACACGGACATCTTCCCCACTTTCCACCACATGGATATACTTCCCACTGTCCACAACAGGGATGTCCTAACCCACAGTCCACTGGAATGTGGTCCTCCCCTCTGTCCACCACAAGGATATCCTCCTGTACACAACAGGAATGTCCTCACCACTCTGCACCACAGGAACATACTTTGCATTTTCCACCACAGGGATGTCCTTCCCACTGTCCACCAAAGTGAGGTTCTCCCTGCTGTCCAACACAGGGGCATCCTGACCACTGTCCACCACAGGTTCGTCCTCATCACCCTTCACCCCAGGAATATCCTCCTCACTGTATAAAAGAGGGAAGTATACTCCACTGTACATCTTAGTGATATCCTCTTTATTTACCACCACAGAAACTTTCTCCCCAGTGTCCACCAGCGGAACATCCTTACCACTGTCCACCAGAGAGACGTCCTCCCCCCTCTCCACCACAGAAACATCTTCCCAACTGTCCACTACAGGGGTGTCCTTGCCACTGTCCACCAAAGGCATGTCTACCACACTGTCCAACACCGGAATGTCCTCTCCACTGTCCACCACAAAACATCCAATTCACTGTCCATCACAGAAATGTCCTCATCACTATCCATCACTGGGACATCTTTCCCACAGTGAGCCACAGAGATGTCCTCCCTCCTGTCCACCACAGGGATGTCCTTCCCACTGTCCACAATAGGAACGTCCTCCCCACTGTCCATAACAGATATGTCCTCCCCACTGGCCACCACATGGACTTCCTACCCACTGTCTACCACAGGGACGTCCTGCCTACTGTCAACCACAGAGAGGTCCTGCCAGCTGTCCACCACGGGGACATCCTTCTCACTGTTCACCAGAAGGAAATCCTCCCTACTGTGCACCACAGGGACATCCTCCTGTGCACAACAGGGATGTCCTCACCCTTGTGCACCACAGAAACATCTTCCTGTGCACAGCAGGGATGT
This sequence comes from Arvicanthis niloticus, assembly GCF_011762505.2. Lineage (NCBI taxonomy): Eukaryota > Metazoa > Chordata > Mammalia > Rodentia > Muridae > Arvicanthis > Arvicanthis niloticus. The sequence goes on from NC_047671.1 coordinate 76,165,676, forward strand.
CCTGAGCACTGTCTACCCCTGAGATGTCCTCCACACACTCCACGGCAGGGACATCACTCCCAATATCCACCAAAGGATGTTCTCCTTTGCACCAGAAACATGTCCTCACTGCTGTCCACCATAGGACGTCCTCACCTCTGTCCAACAAAGGAACGTATTCTCCAATGTTCACCAAAGAGAATTCCTTTCCACTGTCCACAACAGGGACGTCCTTCCCACTGTCCACCACAGGGAGGTTATTCCCACTGTCCACCACAGAGAGTTGCTCCTAGCTGTCCACCACAGGGAGGTCCTTCTCACTGTTCTCCACAAGGACATCGTCAACACTGTGCACCACAAGGACATCCTCCCATGCATAACAGGGATGTCCTCATCCTTGTGCACCACAGGAACATCCTCCTGTGCACACTATGGATGTCCTCACTACTGTCGATGCCAGAGATGTTCTCCGCACTCTCCACAACAGGGACATCATTCCCAATGTCAACGAAAGGAATGTTCTCCTTTGCACCAGAAAAACATCCTCACCACTGTCCACCACAAGATGTCCTCCCCTCTGTCCACCACAGGGACGTCCTCATCACTGTCCAGCCCAGGGATGTCCTTAACAGTGTCCACAACAGGGACATCTGCCACACAGTTCACCACATTGATGTCCTCCCCACTCTGCACAAGAAGTCATCCTTCCCATTGTCCACCACAGGGATGTCCTTCCAAGTGTCCACCACATTGACACCCTCCCCACTGTCCATCACATGGACGTTCTCACCACTGTCTACCACAGGGACGTCCTTCTCAATGTCCATCAATGGGACATCCTTCCAATTGTTCACCACAGTGACATCCTGCAAATTGTCCACCACAGTGACATTCTTTCCCCATCTACCACAGAGACAGAAACCCCACTGTCCACCACAGGGATGTTTTCTCACTGTCCACCACAGGGTTGTCTTCACCAATGTCCACCACTGGGGTGTTCTTTTTCACTGTTCAAAACATGGACATCCACCCTACTGTGCAACACAGTAAAATTCTCCTGTGCACAACAGGGTCATCCTCATGACTGTGCACCACAGGGTCATCTTCCAGTGCACACCAGAGACATCTTCACCACTGTCAACCCCAGAGATGTCCTATGAACTCTCCAAAACAGGCACATCCTTCCCATGATCCACCAAAGGGATGTTCTCCACTGCACCACAGAAAGGTCCTCACAACTTTCCACCAGAGGGATGTCCTCCTTACTGTCCTTTCACAGGGAAATGCTTCTCACTTTCTACAACAGAGTCATCCTTCCCATTGTCCACCACAGGGACACCCTTCCCACTGTTCACCATAGAGAGGTCCAACCCACTGTCCACAACAGTGATATCATACCCACTGTCCACCAAAGGGAGTCCTTCCCACAGTCCACCACAGGGACATTCTTCCAACTGTCCACCACATGGACATCTTCCCCACTGTCCGTCACATGGACGTCCTCATCATTGTTTACCACAGGGATGTCCTTCCCACTGTCCACCAGAGGTACATCCTGTAAATTGTTCACCACAGTGACATCCTTCCCTTGTCTACCACAGAGACATAAACCCCACTGTCCACCACGGTGATGTTTCCCCACTCTCCACCACAGGGTTGTCCTCATCAATGTCTACTACTGGTGTGTTCTTTCCCACTTTTCAAGACAGGAACATACTCCCTACTGTGCACCACAGTAACAATCTCCTGTTCACAACAAGGTCTTCCTCACGACTGTGCAGCATAGGGACATCTTCCAGTGCACACCACTGTCCACCTCAGAGATGTCCTCCTATGTACCACAAGGACTTCCATAAAACAGTCCACCACAGGGTCACCTTCACCAATATACAGCACAGTGACATTGTATCCACTGTTAACCACAGGAACATCCTCTTGTGCACAACAGTGACATTCTGAGCAATGTGCACCACAGGGTCATCCTTTCCACTGTCCACCACAGGGACATCCTCCCAAATGTTCATGACTGAGTGGACCTTCTCACAGTCCAACATATGGACGTCTTTCCCACTGTCCACCAACGGGACATCCTCCTCACTTTGCAACACAGAAACATCCTCCTATGCACAAAAGGGACGTCCTCACAACTGTGCACAACAGGAATATTCTTTCCACTGTCCTCAAGAGAGATGTCCTTTCCACTCTAGACCACAGAGATGTCATTCCTGCTGTCCACCACAGGGACATTCTTTCCACTTACAACCACAGAAATGTCCTCCCAACTGTCCACCAATGTGATGTCCTTCCCACATTCCGCCACAGAGACGTTCATCCCACTCTCCACAACAGAAATGTCCTCCCCACTGTCCAACACAGGGACCTCCTTTCCACGGTCCACCAAGCAAGTGTCCTTCCCACTGTCCACCACAAGGACATTCTCCTGTGTACTACAAGAACATCCTTACCACGGTCCACAACATGGTTGTCCTCAACAATATGCACTACAGGGAAGACCTCACCACCGTCCACTACACAAATATCCTCCGCACTGTAAGCCACAGGGACATCCTACTCACTGTTTACCACAGGGACAGCCTTCTACCTGTCCAACACAGTGTTGTCCACCCCACTGTCCTCCAAAGGGACATCCTTACCACTGTTGACCACAAGGATGTCATTTCAATTGTCCACCACAGGGAAGTCCACTTCCCTGTCCACCAAAGTGATGCCCTTCCCACTGTACACCTCAGGGACATCCTCCTGTGCCCAACAGGTATGTTCTTACCAGTGTCTTCCCCAGAGATGTCTTCTGCACTCCCCACTACAAGGACATCCTTCTCACTGTCCACCAAAGAAAGATTCTCTTCTGCACCACAGGAGTGTTGGTCTTACTGTCCACAAGGCCATCATCCACACTGTCCACCACAGTGAAATCCTCTCAAAACTCCAACACAGGGACATCCTCCCAACTGTACACAACATGGATGTACTCCCAACTATCAAACACAGTGAAGTCCTTCCCACTGTAAACAACAGGGACATCCTCCCCACTGTGCACAAAAGGGACATCCTCCTGTGCACAGCAGGGATGTCCTAACCACTGTCCACCACAGAGATGTCCTCCACACTCTCCACCATATGGACATCCTTCCAACTATGCACCACAGAAAGATTCTCCAGTGCACCACAGTAACATCCTTCCCACTGTCCATCACAGTGAAATCTTTCCTACTTTCCACCACCAGGATGTCCTCCCCACTGTCTACAACAGGGATGACCTTCCAAATATTCAAACCAGAAAGGTCCTCCCTGCTGTCCACCAAGAGGACATCATTCCCACTGTCCACCTCAGTGATGTCCTCTCCTGAGATCATAACAGAGATGTTTATACCACTGTCCACCACAAGGAGGTCCTCCCCAGAGGCACACCCTTCCCACTGTCCACCACATAGAAGTCTTTCCCAATGTCCACAACAGGGACGTCCTTCACACTGTCCACAACATATATGTCCTTGCCACTGTCCACCAAGGGACCTCCTTCCCACTGTCCACCTCAGGGAAGTCCTCTCTACTGTCCACCACAGGGATGTTCTTTCCACTGTCCAGCACATTGACATCCTCCACACAGTTCACAACAAACATGTACATCCCCCTGTCCTCTTCAAAAACATCCAATCCACTGTCCATCCACAGGGAGGTCCTCCCAACTGTCCACCACAGGGACATCCTTTGTACTGTTCACCAAAGAGATGTCCTTCCCACTGTCCACCACAGGGACATCCTCCTGTGTACCACAAGGACATCCTTACCACTGTCCACAACATGGTTGTCCTCACCAATATCCACTACAGGGACGTCCTCACCACTGTTCACAACATGAATATCCTTCACACTGTAAACCACAGGGACATCCTACACATTGTCCACCACAGGGAGGTCTTCCCCACTGTCCACAACAGGAACATCCTTCTGCCTGTCCACCACAGTGATGTCTTACCACTGTACACCTCAGGGACATCCTCCTGTGCACAACAGGGCTGTTCTTACCATTGTACACCCCAGAGATGTCTTCTGCACTCCCAGCTAGAAGGACATCCTTCTCATTTTCCACCAAAGAGACATTCTCTTGTGCACCACAGGAACATTGTTCTTACTGTGTACAAGGCCGTCATCTGCACTGTCCACCACAGTGAAATCCTCTAAACTCTCCACCACTGTGACATTCTCCCAACTGTCCACAACAGGGATGTCCTCCCAACTATCAAACACAGTGAAGTCCTTCCCACTGTAAACAACAGGGGCATCCTCCCCACTAGGCACAACAGGGATGTCCTAACCACTGTCCACCACAGAGATGTCCTCCACACTCTCCACCATATGGCGTCCTTCTGACTATGCACCACAAGGACGTTCTTCAGTGCACCACAGTAACATCCTCCCCACTGTCCACCACAGTGAAATCCTCCCCACTGTCCACCAAAGCGATGTCCTCCCCATTGTCCACCATAGGAATTTCCTTCCCATAATTCAAAACAGAATGGTCCTTCCCAGTTTCCAACACAGGGACATCCTCCCCACTGTCCACAAGAGTGTCATGCTTCCCACTGTCCACCAACAGGTCTTTCCCAATGTCCACAACAGTGACGTTCTTCCCACAGTCCACACCATATATGTCCTTCCAATGTCCACCACATGGACCTCCTTTCCACTGTCCACCACAGGGATGTCTTTTCACAGTTCAACACAGGGATGTCCTCCGCACTGTTCACAACAGGCATGTCTTTTTCACTCTCCACCACAGGGACCTCCATCCCAATGTCCACCACAGGGAAGGTCTCTCTACTGTTCACCACAGGGATGTCCTTTTCACTGTCGACCAAAGAAAGGTACACCGTGCTGTCCACAACAGGAAATTACTTCCCAATGTCCACTAAATGATGTCCTCTCTAGGTCCACCACAGAGATGTCCTTCCCACTGTTCACCACATGATGTTTCTTTCCACTGTCCACGAGAGGGTCATGCTTCCCACTGTCCACCACACGGAGGTTCTTCCCAATGTCCACTACATGGACGTCTTTCCCACAATCCACAACATAAATATCCTCCCCACTGTCCAACACATGGACCTTCTTCCCACTGTTCACAACAGAATGGTCCTCTCTATTGTCCACCACAGGGATGTCCTTACAACTGTCCAAAACCAGTGACATCCTCCCCACTGTCCACAATGGGAATATCCTTCCCACTCTCCACCACAGAATGGTCCTCACCAATGTCCACCACAGGGATGCCATTCAGACTGTCTACCATAGGGTTTTCCTTCCCACTGTCCACCAAAGGGACATTCTTCCCACTGTCCACCACAGGGACATCCTGCAAATTGTCCACCACAGTGACATCCTTTTCACTGTTCAAAACTGGGATATCCTACCCACTTTACACAACAGGGACATTTTCCTGTGCACAACAGGTATATCCTCACCACTGTGCACCACAGGGACATCGTCCTTTGCACACCAGGGATGTCAGCAATACTCTCCACCCCTGAGATGTCCTCTGCACTCTCCACGACAGGGACATGCTTCCCACTGTTCACCACAATGAGGTACTTCCCAATATTGACAACAGGGAATTCCTACCCACTGTCCACAACATAAATGTTCTTCCCACTGTCCACCACAGTGTGTTTCTCTCCACTGCCCACCACAGAGATATACTTTCCAGTGTCCACCAAAGGGACATTTTCCTTTGCACCAGAGAAACTTCCTCACCACTGTCTACAAGAGAAACATCCTCACCACTGTCCACCACTTTGACGTCCTTTCCACTTTCCACCATGAGGCTGTCCTCGCCACTGTCCACCACAGAAACATCCTTTCCACTGTTCACCATAGGGATGTCCTTCCCAATAGTCACGACAGGGAGGTCCTCACCACTGTCCACAACAGGGACGTCCTTTCCCCTGTCCACCACAGAAACATCTTCATCACTCTATCACAGGGACATCTTTACCACTGTCCACCACAGAGAGGTCCTCCCTGCAGTCCACCACAGGGATGTCCTTTACACTGTCCACCACATTAACATCCTCTCAGTAGTCTGAAACAGAAACATCCTCCCCACTGTCCACCACAGGATGTCCTACTTACTGTCCACCACAGGGATAATCTCCCCACTGTCTTCATCAGGGACGTCCTTCCCATTGTCCACCACATGGACATCCTTTCACTGTCTACACAAAGGACTTCCTTCCCACTGTTTACCATAAGGACGTCTTCCTAACTGTCGACCACACAAATATGTTCCTAACTGTTCCCTACAGAAACATCCATAACACTGTACACAACCAGGACGTACTCCCGACAATCCTCCACAAGGACGTCCATCCAACTGTCAACAACACAAAGGTCCTACCCACTGTCCACCACAGTGACATTCTCCAAACTGTCCATTCCAAGGAGTTCTTCCCCCACAGTCCACCACAGGGACCTCCTTTCCACTGTCCACCAAAGGGACATCCTTCCCACTGTCCACCACACAGACATCTTCCCCACTGTCAACCACATGAACATCTTCCACTCTGTCCACCACAGGGACATCCTTCTGCATGTCCACCACAGTGATGTCCTCTCCACTGTCCTCCAAAGTGATGTCCATCCCACTGTTGATCATAAGCACCTCATTTCAATGGTCCACCACAGGGAATTCCTTTTCACTGTCCACCACAGGGATGTGCTTCTCACTGTACACCACACGGACATCCTGTGCACAACAGAGAGGTTCTTACCACTGTCTTCCCCAGAGATGTCTTCTGCACTCCCCACTACAAGGACATCCTTCTCACTGTCCATCAAAGAGACATTCTCTTCTGCACCACAGGAGTGTTGTCCTTACTGTCCACAAGGTCTTCATTCACACTGTGCACCACAGTGAATTCCTCTCAACACTCCAACACAGAGACATCCTCCCAACTGTCCATAACATGGATGTCCTGCCAACTATCAAACACAGTGAAGTCCTTCACACTGTAAACAAGAGGGACATCCTCCCCACTGTGCACCAAAGGGACATCCTCCTGTGCACAACAGGGATGTCCTAACCACTGCCCACCACAGAGATGGTCTCAGAACTCTCCAGCATATAGACATCCTTCTGACTATGCACCACAAGGATGTTCTCCAGTGCACCACAGTAACATCCTCCCCCCTGTCCACCACAGTGAAATCCTCTCCACTGTCCACCACAGGCATGTCCTCCCCACTCTCTACAACAGGGATGTCTTTCCCACAATTCAAAACAGAAAGGTCCTTTCTGCTGTCCACCACAGGGACGTCCTTCCCTCTGTCCACCTCAGTGTTATCCTCTTCTCAGACCATAACAGGGATGTCCTTCCCATTTTCCATCACAGGGACATCCTCCTGACTGTCCACAAGAGGGTCATCCTTCCCACTGTCCACCAAAATTTATTTCCCAATGTCCACAACAGGGACGTCCTTCCCACAGTCCACACCATATATGTCCTTCCAATGTCCACCACAGGGACCTCCTTCCCACTGTCCACCACAGGGAAATCCTCTCTAATGTCCACAATTTCCAATGTCCACCACAGGGATGTCAACTGCACTGTCTACAACAGACATGTCCATCCCACTGTCCACCAAAGGAAGGTACACCCTGCTGTCCACAACAGGTACATACTTGCTAATGTCCACCTCAATGATGTCCTTTCCTCTGTCCACCAGAGGGACCTGTTTCCCACTGTCTACCACATGGTGGTCCTCCCCACTGTCCACCAGAGGGGCATTCTTGCCACTGTAGAACACACGGAGGTCCTTCCCAATGTCCACTACATGTACGTCCTTTCCACAATCCACAACATAAATGTCCTTCCCACTCTCCACAACAGGGAACTTATTCACACTGTTCACCACAGAGAGGTCCTTGCTACTATCCACCACAGGGATGTCCTTAACACTGTCCACCTAAGTGACAACCTCCCCTCTCTCCAACACAGGGACATCCTCCCCAATGTCCAACAGAGAGACATCTTTTCCACAGTTCACTACAAGGAGGTCTTTCCCACTGTCCACAACAGGGATGCCCTTCCCATATTCCACAACATATAGGTCCTTCCAATGTCCATTACAGGGACCTCCTGCTCACTGTCCGCCTCAGAGAAATCCTCTGTACTGTCCAACACGTATATGTCCTTTCCTTTGTCCACCACAGAGATGTCCTCCACCCTGTCCACAAAAGTCATGTCCTTTCCATGGGTCATCACAGAAACCTCCTTCCCACTATCCATTACAGGGAAGTCCTCTCTACTGTCCACCATAGGGATGTCCTTTCCACTGTCCACCAAAGTGACGTCCTCTCCACTGTCCACAACAGGCATGTCCTTCCCAATTTCCACCACAGAAATGTACACCCTGCTGTCCACAACAGGAACGTTCTTCCCAATGTCCACTAAATGATGTCCTCTCCTATGTCCACCACAGAGACGTCCTTCCCACTGTCCACAACAGGATGTTTCTCCCCACTGTCCCCGAGAGGAACATGCTTCACACTGTCCACCACACGAAGGTCCTTCCCAATGTCCACAACATGGACGTCTTTCCCACAATCCACAACATACATGTCCTCCCCACTGTCAAACACATGGACGTTCTTCCCACTGTTCACGACAGAATGGTCTTCTCTACTGTCTACCACAGAAATGTCCTTACCATTGTCCAAACTAGTGACATCCTCCCCACTGTCCACAAAAGTGATATCCTTCCCACTGTCTACCACAGAATGGTCCTACCTACTGTCCACAACAAGGATGTCATTCCCTCTGTCTACCACAGCTATGTCCTTTCCACTGTCCACCACAGGGACATACTCCAAATTGTCCACCACAGTAACATCCTTTTCACTGTTCACCACTGGGACACCCTCCCACTTTGCACAACAAGGACATTTTCCTGTGCACAACAGGGATATCCTCACTACTGTGCACCACAGGGACATCCTCCTTTGCACACCAGGAATGTCAGCAACACTCTCCACCTCAGAGATGTCCTCTGCACTCTCCACAACAGGGACATCCTCACCACTCTCCACCAAATGAATGTCTTTCCCAATATTCACCACAGGGATGTCATCCCAAATGTCCAGCACAGAAAAGTCCTCTTCACTGTCCACCACAGGGATGTCCTTCCCGATGTCCACCACAAGGATGTCCTTTCCACAGTCGACCAGAGGGATATTCTTCCCACTGTTCACCACAAGGAGGTCCTTCCCAATATCGACAACAGGGACTTCCTTCACATTGTCCACAACATAAATGTTCTTCCCACTGTCCACCACAGTGTGTTTCTCTCTACTGTCCACCATAGAGATGTACTTTCCACTGTCCACCATAGGGATGTTTCCTTTGCACCAGAGAAACATCCTCACCAGTGTCCACTACAGAAACTTCCTCACCACTGTCCACCGCTGTGACGTCCTTTCCACTTTCCACCATGAGGAGTTCCTCTCCACTGTCCACCAGAGAAACATCCTTTCCACTGTTCACCACAGGGACGTCCTTCCCAATAGCCTCGACAGGGAGGTCCTCACCACTGTCCACAACAGAGAAGTTCTTTCCATGTCCACCAAAGAAACATCCTCATCACTGTCTATCACAGGGACATCTTTACCACTGTCCACCACTGAGAGGTTCTCCCTGCTGTTCACCTCAGTGACCTCCTTCCCACTCTCCACCACAGTACTGTCCTCTCAATTGTTCAAAACAGAAAAGTTCTCCCCACTGATCACCGAAAGGATGTCCTTCATACAGTCCAACGTAGACAAGTCCTCCCTATTGTCCACCAAAGGGACGTCCTCCCCACTGTCCACCACAAGGACATACTCCTGTGCACAAGAGAAATGTCCTCACCACTGTGCACCACAAGGACATAGTTTGCATTGTCCACCACAGGTACGTCATTCCTAGTGTCCACCATAGTGAAGTCCTCCCTGCTGTCCACCACAGGGGCATCCTTACCACTGTCTATCACAGGGTCCTCCTCACCACTGTCCACCACAGGGATGTCCTCCTCACTGTCCACCAGAGTGATATCCTTCCCAGTGTTCACCACAAGGAGGTCTTTCCCAATATCGACTACAGGGACTTCCTTCTCATTGTCCACAACATAAATGTTCTTCCCACTGTGCACCACAGGAACATCCTCCTGTGTACTACAAGAACATCCATACCACTGTCCACAACATGGTTGTCCTCAACAATATGCACTACAGAAAAGTCCTCACCGCAGTCCACCACACAAATATACTCTGCACTGTAAACCACAGGGGCATCCTACCCACTGTCCACCACAGGGATGTCCTCCACTCTGTCCACCACAGGGCCATCCTTCTGCCTGTCCACAAAAGGGATTTCCTCCCCACTGTCCTCCAAAGGGACATCCTTCCCACTGTCAACCACAAGAACATCATTTCAATGGGCCACTACAGGGAAGCCCTCTTCACTGTCCACCAAAGGGATGTCTTTCCCACTGTACACCACAGGGACATCCTTCATTGCACAACAGGGATGTTCTTACCGCTTTCCACCCCAAAGATTTCTTCTGCACTCCCACTACAAGGACATCCTTCTCACTGTCTACCAAAGAGACATTATCTTGTGTACCACAAGAGCATTGTGCTTACTATCCTCAAGGCCATCATCCACACTGTCCACCACAGTGAAATACTCTCAACACTCTGAAAGACCCCCAAACGGGGACCCTCACCCAAGTCCAGACCTGCATGAACCCAAAGACACAGGAGAAACCATCTTGATGTAATTGCAGAGGAGGTTTAATGACGAGGGCCCTCGTGCCGGAACATATCTCATGCAGGAGATAAAGATTCCGATCCAGGACCCAGGAAACTTGGGATATTTATCGGTAGGGGTTGGGGAGAGCAGGAAAATTTGGCACGGTTACATATGATTGGTTACAGTTTCGCGAGGCTACACATGATTGGATATTTCAAACATCAGCAACTTGCAGAACTGGCAGAACTTGCAGAACCTCAGACCTCCCAGAAAAGGGAGGGAGAGAGAAGTAAACACCAGATAGCCCATTACTCACTTGGGCTTGTTTGGACTTGTCTGGGCACGTCCTTGCATGCCTTTATTTTTGGTCACCCTGCCCCTGCAGGGACTTAATATTTTATTATGACTAAATTTAACAAATTGTTGGTGGTTTTTGCTGACCATGAATTTTGTTATTGTTTCAACCCTGATTTCAAATTTTATTTTCACAACTCAAACACAGAGACATCCTCCCAACTGTCCACAACACGGAAGTTCTCCCAATTATCAAGCACAGTGAAGTCCTTCCCACTGTAAACAACAGGGACATCCTCCCCACTGTGAACCACAGGGACATCCTCCTGTGCACAACAGGGATGTTCTTACCACTGTACACCCCAGAAATGTTCTCTGAACTCCCCACTACAAGGACATTTTTCTCACTGTCCACCAAAGAGACATTCTCTTGTGCACCACAGGAATGTTTTTCTTACTGTCTACAAGGTTGTCATCTGCACTGTTCACCACAGTGACACTATTCTCAAGTATCCACCACTGTGACATCCTCCCAACTGTCCACAACAGGGATGTCCTCCCAACTATCAAACACAGTGAAGTCCTTCCCACTGTAAACAACAGAGACATGCTCCCCATTGGGCACAACAGTTATGTCCTAACCACTGTCCACTACAGAGATGTCCTCCGCACTCTCCACCATATGGACATACTTTTGACTATGCAACACAAGGACGTTCTCCAGTGCACCACAGTAACATCCTCACCACTGTCCAACACAGTGAAATCCTCCCCACTGTCCACCACAGGTATGTCCTCCCCACTGTCCACCACAGGGATGTCCTCCCCACAATTCGAAAAGAATGGTCCTACCCACTGTCCACAACAGGGACATCCTCCCAACTGTCCACTCCAAGGAGTTCCTCCCCACAGTCCACCACAGGGACATCCTTCCCACGGTCCACCAAAGGGAAATCCTTCCCACTGTCCACTACACGGACATCTTCCCACTGTCCACCACATGGACGTCTTTTCCACAGTCCACCACAGGGAAGCCCTACTCCACAGTCCACCAAAGGGAAGTCCTCTTTACTGTCCACAACAGGGACGTCCTTCCCACTGTCCACCAGAAAGACGTCCTTCCAACTGTCTACCACAGGGACATCCCCCTAAGTGTCAAACAAAGGGACGTCCACCCCACTGTCCAACACAGGGATGTTTTCCACATGGTCCAACACAGGGGCATCCTCACCAGTGTCCATGACAGGGACATTCTTCCTACTATCCACCACAGAGAGGTCCTCCCCACAGTCCAAAACATGGATGTCCTTCTCACTGTAAACCAAAGAAATGTCCTTCCCACTGTCCACCACAGGGACGCCCTACTGCACAGTCCATCGGAGTGTGGTCCTCCCCACTATCCACCACAAGGACATCCTCCTGTGCACAACAGTGTTGTCCTCACCACTGTGCACCACAGGGACATACTTTGCATTGTCCACCACAGGGACGTTCTTCCCACTATACACCAAAGTGAGATCCTCCCTGCTGTCCACCACAGGGGCATCCTTACACCTGTCCACCACAAGGTCATCCTCACCACAGTCCACCACAGGGATGTCCTCCTCACTGTATAAAACAGAGAAGTACTCTCCACTGTACACCTCAGGGATGTCCTCTTTACTTACCACCACAGGAACTTTCTCCCCAGTGTCCACCAGAGGAACATCCTCACCATTGTCCACCAGGGGCGTCCTCTCCACTCTCCCCCACAGAAACATCTTCCCCACTGTCCACCACAGGGACGTCCTTCCCACTGTCCACAACAGTAACATCTTCCCTGCTGTCCAAAACAGGGATGTCCTCCCCAATGTCCACCACATGGACATCCTACCCACTGTCCACCACAAAGAGGCCATTCCTACTGTCAACTACAGAGAGGTCCTCCCAGCTGTCCAGTACTGGGACATCCATCTTACTGTTCACCACAAGGACATCCTCCCCACTGTGCACCACAGGGACATCCTCCGGTGCACAACAGTGATGTCCTCACCCTTGTTCCCCACAGGAAGGTCTTCCTGTGCACACCAGGGATATCCTCACCACTGTCTACCCCAGAGATTTCCTTTGTACACTCCACTGCAGGGACATCATTCCCAATGTCCATTAAAGGACAATTTCCTTTGCACCAGAGAAACATCCTCAAAACTGTCCACTACAGGACGTTCTCCACCCTGTCCACCAAAAAAATGTATTCCCCACTGTCCACCAAAGAGAAGTCCTTTCCACTTTTCACAACAGCAACGTCCTTCTCACTGTCCACTACAGGAAGGTCCTTCCCACTCTCCACCACACAGAGTTCCTCCCAGCTGTCCACCACCGGGACATGCTTTTCAATGTTCAACAAAGGACATCCTCCCCACTGTGCACCAAAAGGACATCATCCCAACCACAACAAGGATGTCCTCACCCTTGTGAACCACAGGAATATCCTCCTGTGCTCACCATGGATGGCCTCACCACTGTCTACCCCAGAGATGTTCTCCACACTCTCCACGACAAAGACATCATTCCCAATGTCCACCAAAGAAACGTTCTCTTTGCACCAGAGAAACGTCCACACCAATGTCCACCACAAGATGTCCTCCCCACTGTCCACCACAGGGACGTACTCCCCACAGTCCACCAAAGGGAAGTCCTCTCCACTGTCCACAACAGGGACATCCTTCCCACTGTTCACCAGAAAGATGTCCTTCCAACTGTCTACCACAGGGACATCCTACCAAGTGTCAACCACAGAGAGATCCTCCCTACAGTCCACAACATGGATGTCCTTCCCACTGTAAACCAAAGAAATGTCCTTCCCACAGTCCACCACAGGGACGTCCTTCCAACTGTTGACTACATGGACATCCACCACACTGTCCATCACAGGACATCCTCCCCACAGTCCACCACAGAAAGATCCTCCCCATAGTCCACCACACGGATGTCCCCCACAGTGTAATCCACAGGGATGTCCTCCTCAGTGTGCAATACATTGAAATACTCACCACACTATACCACAGGGATGTCCTTCCCACTGACCACCTCAGTGACTACCTCCCCTCTTTCCATCACAGGGACATCCTACCCACTGTCCACCACAGAAAGGTTCTACCTGCTGTCCACCACAGGGACATCCTTAACACTATTTACCACAGGGTCGTCCTCACCAATGTCCACCACAGGGAAATCCATCCCACTGTTCACACTAAAAACATCATTTCCACTGTGCACCACAGGGACATTCTTCTGTGCATAACAGAAATGTTCTTACCACTGTCCACTACAGAGACGTTCTACACATATTCCACCACAGGGAGGTCCACCCAACTGTCCACCACAGAGATTTTCTCCCCACTGTCCATCAGAGAGAGGTATTCCCCACTGTCCACTACAGAGATGTCCTCTTGTGTACCACAAAAACATCCATAAAACTGTCCACCACAGGGTCATCTTCAGCAATGTCCAGCACAGAGACATCCTTCCCACTGTTCACCACACGGACATCCTCCTGTGCACAACAGGGACATCCTGGCCAATGTGCTCCACAGAAACATCCTTTCCACTGTCCAATACAGGGACATCCTCCCCAATGTTCACTACAGAGTGGACCTCCCCACAGTCCACCACATGGACGTCTTTCCCACTGTCCGAAAAAGAAACATCCACTTCACTTTGCACCACAGGGACATCCTCCTATGCACAACAGGGACATCCTCACAACTGTGCACCACAAGAATATTCTTTCCAATGTCCACAACAGAGATGTCCTTCCCACTGTAGACCACAGAGATGCCCTCCCTGCTGTCCACCACAGGGATATTCTTCCCACATTCCACCACAGAAACATCCTCCCCATTGTCCACCAAAGGGATGTCCTCCCCACATTCCACCACAGAGACATCCATCCCACTGTACACAACAGGAATGTCCTCCCCACTGTCCACCACAGGGATGTCCTCCCAACTGTCCACCAAAGGGACGTCCTATCCACGGTCCACCAAACAGATGTCCTTCCCACTGTCCACCACAGGGACATCCTCCTGTGTACTACAAGGCCATCCTTACCACTGTCCACAACATGGTTGTCCTCAACAATATGCACTAAAGGGAATTCCTCACTGCAGTCCACCACACAAATATCCTCCACACTGTAAACCACAGGGACATCCTACCCACTGTCACCACAGGTAGGTCCTCCCTTCTGTCCAAAACAGGGACATCCTTCTGCATGTCCACCACAGTGATGTCCTCCCCACTGTCCTCCAAAGGGAAGTCCTTTCTACTGTCAACCACAAGGACATCATTTCAGTGATCCACCACAGGGAAGTCCTCCCCACTGTCTCCAACAGAGATGTCCTTCCCACTATTCACACTGGTGAGGTCCTCCCCACTGTCGACTAAGAGGATGTCCTTCCCACTGTCCACCTTAGTGATATCCTCTCTGCAGATCATAACAGGGATGTCCTTCCCACGGTCCACCAAAAGGAGGTCCTCCCCACTGTCCACCAGAGAGACACACTTCCAACTGTCCACCACAAAGAGATTTTACCCGTGTCCACAACATGGATGTCCTTCCCACAGTCCACAACATACATGTCCATCCCACTGTCCACAACAGGGACCTCCTTTCCACTGTCCCCCACAGGGTAGTCCTCTCTAATGTCCACTACCGGGATGTCCTATCCACTGTCCACCACATTGACGTCCTCTGCACTGTCAACAATAAACATGTACATTCCACTGTCCATCACAGAAATGTCCTCTCCACTGTCCACCACAGGGAGGTCCTCCCAACTGTCCAGCACAGGGACATTCTTTCAACTGTTCACCAAACAGATGTCCTTCCCACTGTCCACCACAGGGACATCCTCCTCTGTACCACAAGGACATCCATACCACTGTCCCCAACATGGTTGTTCTCACCAATATCCACTACAGAGACGTCCTCACCACTGTTCACAACATGAATATTCTCCACACTGTAAACCACAGGGATATCCTACACATTGTCCACAACAGGGAAGTCCTCCCCACTGTCCACAAAAAAGAACATCCTTCTGCCTGTCCACCACAGTGATGTCCATCCCACTGTACACCTCAGGGACATCTTCCTGTGCACAACAGGGATGTTCTTACCACTGTAGACCCCAGAGATGTCCTCTGCACTCTCCCCTACAAGGACATCCTTCTCACTGTCCACCAAAGAGACATCCTCTTTGCACTACAGCAACATTGTTATTACTGTCTACAAGGCCATCATCTGCACTGTCCACCACAGTGAAATCCTCACAACTCTCCATCACAGTGACATCCTCCCAACTGTCCACAAGAGGGATGTCCTCCCAACTATCAAACACAGTGAAGTCCTTCTCACTGTAAACAACAGGGACATCCTCCCCACTGTGCACCACAGGGATGTCCTAACCACTTTCCACCATAGAGATGTCCTCTGTGCTCTCCACCATATGGACATCCTTCTGATTATGCACCACAAGGATGTTCTCGAGGGCACCACATTAACATCCTCCCCACTGTCCACCAAAGTTAACTCACTGTCCACCACAGGGATGTCCTCCCAACTGTCTACAACCGGGGTGTCCTTACCACATTTCAAATCAGAAAGTTCCTCCCTGCTGTCTACCACAGGGACGTCCTTCCCTATGTCCACCTTAGTGATATCCTCCCCTCAGATCATATCAGGGATGTAATTCCCACTTTCAACCACAGGGACATCCTCCCCACTCTCCACAAGAGGGTCATCTTTCCCACTGTCCACCAAAGGATCTTTCCCAATGTCCACAACAGAAACGTCCTTCTCACAGTCCACAACATATATGTCCTTCCAATGTCCACCACAGGGACCTCCTTCTCACTGTACACCACAGGAAAGTCATCTCTACTGTCCCCCACAGGGATGTCCTTTCCACTGTTCGCCACAGGGATGTCCTCCGCACTGTCCACAACAGGCCTTTCCTTGTTCACTCTCCCCCACAGGGACATCCTTCCCACTGTCCACCACAGGGAAGTCCTCTCTACTGTCCACCACAGGGATGTCCTTTCCACTGTTCACCAAAGGGACGTCCTCCACACTGTCCACAACAGGCATGTTTTTCCCACTGTCCACCACAGAAAGGTACACCCTGCTGTCCACAATATGAATGTACTTCCCAATGTCCACTAACTGATGTCCTCTTCTATGTCCACCACAGAGACGTCCTTCCCACTGTCCACCACATGGTGTTTCTCCCCACTGTCCACGATAGGGACATTTTTCCCACTGTCCACCACACAGAGGTCCTTACAATGTCCACAACATTGACGTCCTTCCCACAATCCACAACATAAATATCCTCCCCACTGTCCAACACATGGACCTTCTTCCCACGGTTCACCACAGAAAGGTCCTCTCTACAATCCACCACAGGGATTTCCTTACCACTGTCCAAACCAGTGACATCCTCTACATTTTCCTTACCACTGTCCAGCACCAAAAGGTCCTCCCCACTGTCCACCACAGGATGTCCTTACCGCTGTCCATCTAAGAGACGTCCCCCCCTCTGTCCACAAGAGGAACATTCTTCCCA
Source organism: Arvicanthis niloticus (assembly GCF_011762505.2). Classification (NCBI taxonomy): domain Eukaryota; kingdom Metazoa; phylum Chordata; class Mammalia; order Rodentia; family Muridae; genus Arvicanthis; species Arvicanthis niloticus. The sequence continues at coordinate 76,183,365 of NC_047671.1, forward strand.
CAGTTCACCTCAAGGAGGTCTTTCCCAATGTTCACAAAAATGATGTTCTTACCACACTCCACAATAAATGTCCTTCCCACTGTCCAACACAGGGACCTCCTTCCCACTGTCCACCACAAGGAGGTCCTCTCTATTGTGAATGAAAGTGAAGTCCTTTCCACTGTCTAACACAGGGACGTAGTCTGCACTGTTCACAACAGGGATGTTCTATCCACTGTCCACCACAGTGACATCCTCCCCAGTGTCCACCAAAGAACCCTACTACCCACTGTCCACCACATCTACATCTTACCCACTGTCAACCACAGGGAGGTCCTCCCCAAACTCCACCACAATTAGGTCCTCTCCACTGTCCACCACAGTGACGTCATTTCAACTGTAAACCACAGAAATTTCTTCCTCATTGTTCACCACAGGGAAATCCTCCCCACTGACCACCACAAAGACATCCTTCATACAGTCCACTATAGAGAAGTCCTTCCTGTTGTACACCAAAGGGACATCCTTCCCACTGTCCACATCAGGGTCATCCTCCAAATTGTCCACCACAGTGATATCCTTTTCACTGTTCACCACTGGGACATCCTACCCACTTTGCACAACCGGGACATTTTCCTGTGCACAACAGGGTCATCCTCACCACTGTGCACCACAGGGACATCCTCCTTTGCACACCAGAATGTCAGCAACACTGTCCATCCCAGAGATGTCCTCTGCACTCTCCACGACAGGGACATCCTCACAATCCACCAAAGAAACGTCTTTCCCACTATTCACCACAGGGATGTCATCCTAAATGTCCAACACAGAAAATTCCTCTTCACTGTACACCATAGGGATGTCCTTGCCCCTGTCTACCATAGGGATGTCCTTCCCACTGTCCACCAGAGGGATATCTTTCCCACTGCTCACCATAAGGAGGTCCTTCCCAATATCGACAACAGGGACTTCCTTCCCACTGTTCACAACATAAATGTTTCTTCCCACTGTCTACCACAGTGTGTTTCTCTCTACTGTCCACCACAGAGATGTACTTTCCACTGTCCACCAAAGGGACATTTTTCTTTGCACCAGAGAAACATCCTCATCAGTGTCCACCACAGAAACTTCCTCACCACTGTCCACCACTGTGATGTCCTTTCCACTTTCCACCATGAGGAGGTCCTCTCCACTGTCGACCACAGAAACATCCTTTCCACAGTTCACCACAGAAATATCCACAACATTGTCTCTCACAGGGACATTTTTACCACTGTCCACCATAGAGAGGTCCTCCCTGCCTTCCAACACAGGGATGTCCTTCACACTGTCCACCACAATAATGTCCTCTCAGTTGTCCAAAACAAAAACATCCTCCCCACTGTCCACCACAGAGAGGTCCTCCCTGCTGTCCACCACAGGTATGTCCTTCACACTTTCCACCATAGTAATGTCCTCTCAGTTGTCCAAAACAGAAACCTCCTCCCAACTGTCCACCACAGGGACGTCCTACTTACTGTCCACCACAGGGAGAACCTACCCACTGTCTACAACAGGGACGTCCTTCCAATTGTCCACCACATGGACATCCTTTCACTGTCCACAAAAAGACTTCCTCCTCACTGTTTACCACAGGGAAGTCTTCCTAACTGTCCACCACACATATATGTTCCCAACCGTCCTCTACAGACACATTCCATCCCACTGTACACTACAGGGACATACTCCCACTGTCCTCCACAAGGATTTCCATCTAATTTTCCACAACAGAAAGGTCCTACCCACTGTCCACCAAAGGGACATCCTCCCAACTGTCCACCCCAACGAGTTCCTCCCCACAGTCCACCACAGGGACATCCTTCCCATGGTCCACCAAAGGGACATCCTTCCCACTGTCCACAACACGGATATCTTCCCCACTGTCTACCACATGGACGTCCTTCCCACTGTCCACCACAGAGATGTCCTTCCCACTGTCCACCACAGGGACGTCGAACCCCACAGTTGAATCCCACAGGGATGTTCTTCTGCCTGTCCACCACAAGGATGTCCTCCCCACTATCCACAAAAAGACATCTTTCCCAGTGTCCACCACAGGGATGTCATCCCAACTGTCCAACACAAAGAGTTCCTCTTAACTGCATACCACAGAGATGTCCTTCCACTGTTAACCACAAGAATGTCCTCGCAACTGTCCACCAGAGGGATATCCTTCCCACTGTTCACCACAAGGAGGTCCTTCCCAATGTCCACAATAGGTATGTCCTTTTTACTGTCCACAACATAAACGTCCTCACTGTTCACAACAGGGACATCCTTCCCTCTATCTACCACAGGGAGGTCCTATCTACTGTCCACCACAGTGATGTCTTCCACTGTCCACCAGAGGGATGTCCTCCTCACTGTCCACCCCAAGGACATCCTTCCCACAGTCCACCACAGAAACCACCTCCACACTGTCACCACGGGAACGTCCTACACTCTGTCATCCACAGGGACATCCTGCCCAATTTCCACCACAGGGATGTTCTCACCAATGTCCAACATAGAGTTGTCCTCAGCACTCTTCACCACAGGGACATCTTTCCCCGTAAAGCACAAAGACATCCACCCCACTGTCCATCACAGAGATGTTTCCCCACTGTCCACAACAGGGGCGTCCTCATCAAAGTCCACCACAGGGGTATTCTTTCCCAATGTTCAAAACAGGAACATCCTCCTCACCGTGCGCCACAGGGACATCCTCCTGTGCACAACAGGGTCATCCTCATGACTGTGCACCACTGGGACATCTTCCAGTGCACAACATGGATGTCTTCACCACTGTCAACCCCAGAGATGTCCTCTGCACTCTCCAAAACAGGGACATTCTTCCCAAAGTCCACCAAAATGATGTTCTCCAGTGCACCACAGAAACTTCCTCACCACTGTTTACTACAGGGATGACCTCCCCACTGTCCAGCACTGGGACATCCTCCCCACTGTCCACAACAGGGATGTCCTTCCCATTGTCCACCACAGGGATGTCCACCACACTGTCCACCACAGGGACATCCTTCCCACTGTGCATCACAGGGACGTCCTTCCCACTTTCCACAAAAAGGACGTCTTTCCCACTGTCCACAACAAAAATATCCTCCCCACTGTCCACAACAGGGATGTCCTTTCCATGAACCACCACGAAGACTTTCTACCCACTGCCCTCCACAGGGACACCCTACCCACTGTCTACTAAAGGTACATCTTTCAACTGTCCACCACAGAGACATCATCCCCACTGTCCACCACAGGGACATACTCCCCACTAACCACCACAAGGACATTCTTCATACAGTCCAAAATAGACAAGTCCTTCCTGTTGTACACAAAAGGGACATCCTTCCCACTGTCCACCACAGGGACATAATCCAAATTGTCCACCACAGTGACATCCTTTTCACTGTTCACCACTGGGACATCCTACCCACTTTGCACAACAGGGACATTTTCCTGTGCACAACCAGGATATCCTCACCACAGTGTACCACAGGGCCATCCTCCTTTGCACACTAGGGATGTCAGCAACACTCTCCACCCCAGAGATGTCCTCTGCACTCTCCACGACAGGGATATCCTCCCCACTACCCACCAAAAACGTCTTTCCTACTATTCACCAAAGGGTTGTCATCCCAAATGTCCAACACAGAAAAGTCCTCTTCACTGTGCACCACAGGAATGTCCTCCCCACTGTCCACCAGAATAATATCCTTCCCACTGTTCACCACAAAGAGGTCTTTCCCAATATCCACAACAGGGACTTCCTTCCCACATTCCACAGCATAATTATTCTTCCCACTGTCCACCACAGTGTGTTTCTCTCTACTGTCCATCACAGAGATGTACATTCCAATGTTCACGAAAGGGACGTTTTTCTTTGCGCCAGAGAAAATTCCTCACCACTGTCCACCACAGAAATTCCTCACCACTGTCCAACACTGTGATGTCCTTTCCACTTTCCATCATGAGGAGGTCCTCACCACTGTCCACAACAGAAACATCCTTTCCACTGTTCACCACAGGGACTTCCTTCCCAGTATCCACGACAGGGAGGTCCTCACCACTGTCTACAACAGTGTCATCTTTTTCACTGTCTACTACAGAAACATCCTCATCACTGTCTATCACAGGGAAATCTTTACCACTGTCCATCACAGAGATGTCCTCCCTGCTGTCCACTACAGGGACGTCCTTCACACTCTCCACCACAGTAATGTCCTCTTCATTGTCCAAAACAGAAACCTCCTCCCCACTGCCCACCACAGGGACATCCTACTTACTGTCCACCACAAGGAGAACCTCCCCACTGTCTACAACAGGGACATCCTCCTCATTGTCCACCACAAGGACATCCTTTCACTGTCCACAAAAAGGACTTACTTCACACTGTTTACCACAGGGACGTCTTCCTAACTGTCCACCACACAAATATGTTCCCAGCTGTCCACTACAGAAACATCCATCCCACTGTACACAACAGGGACATATTCCACCCTGTCCTCCACAAGGACGTCCATCACACTGTCCACAACAGAAAGGTCCTACCCAATGTCCACCACAGGGACAACCTCCCAACTGTCCACCCCAAGAAGTTTCTCCCCCAGATTTTACCACAGGGACGTCCTTCCCACTGTCCACCAAAGGGGCATCCTTCCCACGGTGTGCAACACGGACACTTTCCCCACTGTCCAGCATTGAAGTCTTTCCAACTTTCAACCACAGGAACGTCCTACCCCACAGTCCACCAGAGTGTGGTCCTCCCCACTGTCCTCCACAAATACATACTCCTATGCACAACAGGGATGTCCTCACCACTGTTCACCTCAGGAACATACTATGCATTGTCTACCACAGGGACGTCCTTCACACTGTCCACCAAAGTGAGGTCCTCCCTGCTGTCCTCCAAAGGGACATCCTTCCCACTGTCGACCACAAGGACATCATTTCAACGGTCCACCGCAGGGAAGTCCTCTTTAATGTCCACCACAGGGATGTCCTTCCCACTGTCCCCCACAGGGACATCCTCCTGGGCACAATGGGGATGTTCTTACCACTGTCCACCCCAGAGATATCTTCTGCACTCTCCACTACAAGGACATCCTTCTCACAGTCCACCAAAAAGACATTGTCTTGTGCACCACAGGAACATTGTCCTTACTGTCAACAAGGCTGTCTTCCACACTGTCCACCACAATGAAATCCTCTCAACTCTCCAACACATGGAAACCCTCTCAACAATCTACAACGCGGATGTCCTCCCAACAATCAAACACAGCGAAGTCCTTCCCACTGTAAACAATAGGGACATCCTCCCCACACACAACAGGGATGTCCTAACCACAGTCCACCACAGAGATGTCCTCTGCACTCTCCACCATATTGACATCCTTCCAACTATGCACCACAGGGACATTCTCCAGTGCACCACAGTAACATCCTCCCCACTGTCCATCACAGTGAAATCCTTCCTACTGTCCACCACTGGAATGTGCTCCCCACAGTCTACAACAGGGATGTCCTTCCCACTATTCACACCAGAAAGGTCCTCCCTGCTGTCAACCAAGATGACATCTTTCACACTGTCCACCTCTGTGATATCCTTTGTGCAGATCATAACAGGGTTGTCCGTCCCACTGTCCATCACAAGGAGGCCCTCCCCACTGTCCACCAGAGGCACACCCTTCCCACTGTACACACACAAAGGTCTTTCCCAATGCCCACAACAGGGACGTCCTTCCCACTGTCCACAACATATATGTCCTTCCAACTGTCCACCACAGGGACCTCCTTCCCACTGTACACCAAAGGGAAGTCCTCTCTACTGTCCACCACAGGATGTCATTTCCACAGTCCACTACATTGACATCCTCCACACTGTCCACAACAAACATGCACATCCCACTGTCCACCACAGAAATGTTCTCTTCTGTCCACCACAGGGAGGTCCTCTCAACTGTCCTCCTCAGGGACATCTTTTCCACTGTTTACCAAAGAGATGTCCTTGCCATTGTCTACCACAGGGACATCCTCCTGTGTACCACAAGGACATCCTTACCACTGTCCACAACATGGTTTTCCTCACCAATGTCCACAACAGGGATGTTCTCACCACTGTCCAAAACATGAATACCCTCCACATTGTAAACCACAGGGACATCCTACACATTGTCCACCACAGGGATGTTCTTTCCACTGTCCACAACAGGGACATCCTTCTACCTGTCCACAATAGTGATGTCCTCTCCACTGTCCTCCAAAGGGATGTCCTTCCCACTGTTGACCACAAGGACGTAATTTCAACAGTCCACCACAGGGAAGTCCTCTTCACTGTCCACCACAGGGATGTCCTTTCCACTGTACACCACATGGACCTCCTCCTGTGCACAACAGTGATGTCCTAACCACTGTCCACCAAATAGATGTCCTCCACACTCTCCACCATATGGACATCCTTCTGACTATGCACCTCAGGGACATTCTAAAGTGCACCACAGTAACATCCTCCCCAATGTCCATCACAGTGAATTCCTCCCCACTGTCCAGCACCCGGATGTCCTCCCCACTGTCTACAACAGGGATGTCCTTCCCATAATTCAAAACAGAAAGGTCCTCCCTGCTGTCTACCCCAGGGATGTCTTTACCTCTGTCCTCCTCAGTGTTATCCTCCCCTCAGCTCGTAACAGTGATATCCTTCCCACTTTCCACCACAGGAACGTCCTCCACACTGTCCAAAAGAGGATCATCCTTCCCACTGACCACCAAAGGGTCTTTCCAATGTCCACAACTGGGATGTCAATCCCAAAGTCCACAACATATATGTCCTTCCAATGTCCACTACAGGGACCTCCTTCCCACTGTCCACCACAGGGAAGTCTTCTCTACTGTCCACCACAGGGATGTTCTTTCCACTGTTCACCACAGGGATGTTCTCTGCACTGTCCACAACAAGCATGTCCTTTTCACTCTCCACCCCAGGGACCTCCTTCCCACAGTCCACCACATGCAAGTCCTCTCTACTGTCCACCACAGGGATGTCCTTTCCTTTGTCCACCACAAAGATGTCCACCACACTGTCCACAACAGTCATGTACTTCACACTGTCTACCCCAGAAAGGTACACCCTGCTGTCCACAACAGGAATGTACTTCCTAATGTCCACCTCAATGATGTCCTTTACTCTGTCCACCACAGTGATGTCCTTCCCACTGTCCACCAGAGGAACATGTTTGCCACTGTAGAACACATGGAGGTCCTTCCCAATATCCACAACATGTACGTTTTTCCCACAATCCACAATATAAATGTCCTTCTTACACTACACCACAGGGCCTTCTTCCCACTGTTCACCACAGAGAGGTCCTCTCTACTATCCACCACAGGGATGTCCTTACCACTGTCCACCTAAGTGACAACCTCCCCTTTCTCCACCACAGGGACATCCTTCCCACTCTCCACCACAGGGAGTTCCTCCCCAATGCCCACCAGAGGGACATCCTTCCCACTGTTCACCACATGGAGGTCTTTCCCAATGTCCACAACAGGGACGTCCTTCCCACAGTCCACAACATATATGTCCTTCCAATGTCCACCATAGGGACCTCCTTCTCACTGACCACCACAGGTAAGTCCTCTGTACTCTCCACCACAGGTATATCTGTTCCACTGTTCACCAAAGGACATCTTTTGCACTGTCCACAACAGGAATGTGCTTCCAAATGTTTACTAAATGATGTGCTCTCCTCTGTCCACCTCAGAGACCTCCTTCCTACAGCCCACCACATTGTGGTCCTCCTCACTGTCCATGAGAGGTACTTGTTTCCCACTGTCCACCACACGGAGGTCCTTCACAATGTCATCTGCATGGACGTCCTTCCCACAATCCAAAACATAAATGTCCTCCCCACTGTCCAACAAATGGACCTTCTTCCCACTGTTCACCACAGAAAGGTCCTCTCTACTGTCTACCACAGGGATTTCGTTTTCACTGTCCAAACCAGTGACATCATCTCCACTGTCCACAACAGCAATGTTCTTCCCAATGTAAACCACAGAAAGATCCTCCACACTGTCCACCACAGGGATGTCCTTCCCACTGTCCACCTAAGTGACGTCCTCCCCTCTGTCCACAAGAGGGACATTCTTCCCCAAGTTAGCCAAAGGGAGGTCTTTCCCAATGTCCACAACAGAGATGTTCTTCCCAGAGTACACAACATAAAAGTTCTTACTGTCTACCACAGGGACTTCCTTCCCACTGTCCACCACAGGGAGGTACTCTCTACTGTCCATCAAAGTTATGTCCTTTCCACTGTCCACCACAGGGACGTCCTCCCCACTGTCCACCAGAAGGACATGCTAGCCACTGTAGGACACACAGAAGTCCTTCCCTAAGTCCACAACATGTATGTTCTTCCCACAATCCAGAACATATATGTCCTTCCCACTCTCAACCACAGGAACCTTCAATGTTCACAACAGAGAGGTCCTCTCTACTCTCCACAACAAGGATGTCCTTAAAACTGTCCACCTAAATGACGACCTCCCCTCTCTCTACCACAGGGACATCCTTCACACTGTCCACCACAGAGTTACTCCTCAATGTCCACCAGAGGGACATCCTTCCCACTGTTCAACACAAAGAGGTCTTTCCCAATGTCCACAACAGGGACATCCTTCCCACAGTCCACAACATATATGTCCTTCCAATGTCCACCACAGGGACCTCCTTCTCACTGTCCACCACACGGAAGTCCTCTCTACTGTCCACCACAGGTATGTCCTTTCCACTGTCCACCACAGTGATGTCCTCCACCCTGTCCACAACAGGCATGTACTTTCAATGGTCCACCACAGGGACCTCCTTCCCACTGTTCACCATAGGGAAGTCTTCTCTAGTGTCCACCACAGGGATGTCCTTTCCACTGTCCACCAAAGGGATATCCTCCACACTGTCCAAAACAATCATGTCGTTCCCTCTGTCCACCACAGTAATGTACACTCTGCGGTCCACAAAAGGAATGTACTTCCCAATGTCCACAGAATGATTTCCTCTCCTATGTCCACCACAGACAAGTTTTTCCCACTGTCCACCACATGGTGTTTCTCCACACTGTCCATGAGAGTGACATGCTTCCCACAGTCCACCACACAGAGCTGTTTCCCAATGTCCACAACATGGACGTCCTTCCCACAATCCACAACATAAATGTCCTCCCCACTGTCCAACACATGGACTGTCTTCCCACTGTTCACCACAGAAAGGTCCTCTCTACTATCCACCACAGGGATGTCCTTCCCACTGTCCACCACAGAAAGGTCCTCCACACTCTTTACCACAGGGATGTCCTTCCCGCTTTTCACTTAAGGGAGGTCCTTCCCTCCATCAAAAAGAGGGACATTCTTCCAACAGTTCACCACAAGGAGGTCTTTTCCTATGTCTACAACAGAGATGTTCTTCCCACAATCCACAAGAAATGTCCTTCCCACTGTCCACCACAGAGACCTCCTTCACATTGTCCACTACAGGCACGATCTATCTACTGTCCATAAAAGTGATGTACTTTCCACAGTCCACCAAAGGCACGTTCTCCCCTCTCTCCACAACAGGGATGTTCTTTCCACTGTCCACCACAGGGACATCCTCCCCAGTGTCCATCACATTAATGTATTACAAACTGTCCACAACAGGGATGTCCTACCCACTGTCTACCACAGGTAGGTCCTCTCCACTGTCCACAAGAGGGACATTCTTCCCAGAGTAAACCACAGTGAGGTCTTTCCCAATGTCCACAACAGAGATGCTCTTCCTACAGTCAACAACATAAGTGTTCTTCCCACTGTCCACCACAGGGACCTCATTCCCACTGTGCACCACAATTAGATCCTCTCTGCAGTCCATCATAGTGATGTCCTTTCCACTGTCCACCAGAGGGACATCCTCTTCACTGTCCACAACATAAATGTCCTTCCCACTGTCCACCATAGGGAGGTCCTCCCAACTGTCCACCACAGGGATGTCCTTTCCACAGTCCAGCAAATAGATGTCCTTCCCACTGTCCACCACAGGGACATCCTCCTGTGTACTACAAGGACATCCTCACCACTGTCCACAACATGGTTGTCCTCAACAATATGCACAACAGAGAAGTCCTCACCCCTGTCCACCACAGGAATTTCCTCCACTCTGTAAACCACCGAGGCATCCCACCCACTGTCCATCACAGGGAGGTCCTCCCCACTGTCCTACAAAGGGATATCCTCACTGTCGACCACAAGTACATCATTTCAAGGTCCACCACAAGGAAATCCTCTCCACTGTCCACCAGAGTGATGTCCTTCCCACTGTACACCACAGGGACATCCTCCTGTGCACAACAGGGATGTTCTTACCACTGTCCACCCCAGAGATGTCTTCTGCACTCCCCACTACAAGGACATCCTTCTCACTGTCCACCAAAGAGACATTCTCTTGTGCACCACAGAAGCGTTGTCCTTACTATCCACACATCCATCATCCACACTGTCCACCACAGTGAAATCTCAAGTTTCCAACACAGGGACATCCTCCCAACTGTCCACAAGGATGTCCTCCCAACTATCAAACATAGAGAAGTCCTTCTCACTGTAAACAACAGGGACATCCTCCTCGCTGTGCCCCATAGGGACATCCTCCTGTGCACAACATGGATGTCATACCCACTGTCCACCACAGAGATGTCTTCTTCACTCTCCACCATATGGACATCCTTCCAACTATGCACCACAGGGACATTCTCCAGTGCACGACAGTAACATCCTCCCCACTGTCTATCACAGTAAAATTTTTTTCACTGTCCACCACCGGGATGTCCTCCCCACTATCTACAACAGGGATGTCCTTCCCACTATTCACACCAGAAAGGTTCTCTTCACTGTCCACCAAGAGGACATCTTTCCCACTGTCCATCTCACTGACATCCTCCCTTCAGACCATAACAAGGATGTCCTTCAAACTTTCCACTTCATGGACACAAGAGGTTCATCCTTCCCACTGTCCACCAAAAGGTCTTTGCTAATATTCACCACAGGGACCTGCTTCCCACTGTCCACCACAGAGAAGTCCTCTCTCCTGTCCACCACAGGGATGTTTTTTCCACTGTTCACCATAGGGATGTCCACCACACTGTCCACAACAGGCATGTCCTTCCCCACTGTCCACCACAGAAAAGTACACCCTGCTGTCCCCAAGAGGAACATACTTCCTAATCTCCACCTCAATGATGTTTTTTTCTCTGTCTACTACAGGATCCTCCTTACAACTGTCCACCACATGGTGGTCCTCTCCACTGTCCACCAGAGGGACATGCCTGCCACTGTAGAACACATGGAGGTCCTTCCCAATGTCTGTAAAATGTATGTCCTTCCCCCAATCCACAACATAAATGTCCTTCCAACTCTCAACCACAGGTACCTTCTTCCCACTGTTCACCACAGAGATGTCCTCTCTACTATCCACCACAGGGATGTCCTTACCACTGTCCACCTAAGTGACAACCTCAACTCTCTTCACCACAGGGACATCCTTCCAACTGTCCACCACAAGGAGTTCCTCCCCAATGTCCACCAGAGGGACATCCTTTCCACTGTTCACCATAAGGAGGTCTTTCCCCATGTCCGCAATAGGGACGTCCTTCCCACAGTCCACAACATATATGTCCTTCCAATGTTTACCACAGGGACCTCCTTCTCACTGTCCACCACAGGGAAGTCCTCTGTACTGTCCACCACAGGGACCTCCTTCTCACTATCCACCACAGGGAAGTCCTCTTTACTGTCCAAAACAGTGATGTCCTTTCCACTGTCCACCAAAGGGATATCCTCCACACTGTCTACAACAGGCATGTCCTTCTCACTGTCCACCACAGAAAGGTACACCCTGCTGTCCACAATATGAATGTACTTCCCAATGTCCACTAAATTATATCCTTTTTTATGTCCACCACAGAGACGTCCTCCCACTGTCCACCTCAGGGAGGTCCACTCTTCTGTCGATCAAAGTGATGTCATTCCACTTTTTCACCACAGGGACACCCTCCCCACTGTCCACAACAGGGATGTCCTTTCCACTGTCCACCACAGGGATGTCCTCCCGAGTGTCCACCACAGTAGCGTACTACTCACTGTCCACTACAGAGACGTCTTACCTACTGTCTACCAAAGGGAGGACCTCCCCAATCTACATGAGAGGTAGGTCCATCCACTATCCACCTAAGTGACTTCCTCCACTCTGTCCACAAGAGGGATATTCTTCCCACAGTTCATCACAAGGAGGTCTTTCCCAATGTCCAGAACAGAGATATTCTACCCACAGTACACAACATAAATGTCCTATCAAATGGCCAACACAGGGACGTCCTTTCCACACTCCACCAAACAGATGTCCTTCCCACTGTCTACCACAGGGACATCCTCCTTAATGATCCTAAGGACATCCTTTCCACTGTCCAAAACATGGTTGTCCTCAACAGTATGCACGACAGGGAAGTCCACACTGCAGTCCACCACACAAATAGCCTCCACACAGTAAACCACAGGGACATCCTACCCACTGTCAACCACAGGGAAGTCCTCCCCTCTGTCCACCACAGGGACATCCTTCTGCCTGTCCAACACAGTGGTATCCTCCCCACTGTCCTCCAAAGGGACATCTTTTCCACTGTCGACCACAAGGACATCATTTCAATGGTCCACTACAGGGAAGTCCTCTTCACTGTCCAACACAGGGATGTCCTTCCCACTGGACAGCACAAGAACATCCTCCTGTGCACAAAAGGGATGTTCTTACCACTATCACCCCCAGAGATGTCTTCTGCACTCTCCACTACAAGGACATCCTTCTCACAGTCCACCAAAGAGACACTCTCTTGTGCACCACAGGAACGGTGTCCTTACTGTCCATAAGGCTGTCATCCACACTGTCCACCACAGTGAATTCCCCTCAACTCTCCAACACAGGGACATCCTCTCAACTATCTACAACTCGGATGTCCTCCCAACTATCAAACACAGCAAAGTCCTTTCCGCTGTAAACAACAGGGACATCCTCCCCACTGTGTACGAGAGGGACAACCTCCTGTGCACAAGAGGGATGTCCTAACCACAGTCCACCACAGAGATGTCCTCCACACTTTCCACCATATTGACATCCTTCCAACTATGCACCACAGGGACATTCTCCAGTGCACCACAGTAACATCCTCCCCACTGTCCATCACAGTGAAATCCTCCCCACTGCCCACCACTGGAATGTCCTCCCCACAGTCTACAACAGGGATTTCCTTCCCACTATTCACACCAGAAAGGTCCTCCCTGATGTCAACAAAGATGACATCTTTCACACTGTCCACCTTTGTGATATCCTCTCCTCAGATCATAACAGGGGTGTCTGTCCCACTGTCCACCACAAGGACGCCCTCCCCACTGTCCACCAGAGGCACACCCTTCCTACTGTACACAACAAAGAGGTCTTTCTCAATATCCAAAACAGGGACGTCCTTCCCACTGTCCACAACATATATGTCCTTCCAACTGTCCACTACAGGGACCTCTTTCTGATGGTACACCAAAGGGATGTCCTCTCTACTGTCCACCACAGGATGTCATTTTCACTGTCCACTACATTGACATCCTCTGCACTGTCCATATCAAACATGCACATCTCACTGTCCATCACAGAAACGTCCTCTCCACTGTCCACCACAGGGAGGTCCTCCCAACTGTCCTCCCCAGGGACATCTTTTCCACTGTTCATCAAAGAGATGTCCTTGCCATTGTCTACCACAGGGACATCCTCCTGTGTACCACAAGGACATCCTTACCACTGTCCACAACATGGTTTTCCTCACCAATGTCCACTACAGGGATGTTCTCACCACTGTCCAAAACATGAATACCCTCCACATTGTAAACCACAGGGACATCCTACACATTGTCAACCACAGGGATGTCCTTTCCACTGTCCACAACAGGGACATCCTTCTACCTGTCCACAATAGTGATGTCCTCCCCACTGTCCTCCAAAGGGACGTCCTTCCCACTGTTGACCACAAGGACGTAATTTCAACAGTCCACCACAGGGAAGTCCTCTTCACTGTCCACCACAGGGATGTCCTTTCCACTGTACATCACATGGAACTCCTCCTGTGCACAACAGTGATGTCCTAACCACTGTCCACCAAATAGATGTCCTCCACACTCTCCACCATATGGACATCCTTCTGACTATGCACCTCAGGGACATTCTAAAGTGCACCACAGTAACATCCTCCCCAATGTCCATCACAGTGAATTCCTCCCCACTGTCTACAACAGGGATGTCCTTCCCACAATTCAAAACAGAAAGGTCCTCCCTGCTGTCCACCACAGGGAATTCCTTCCCTCTGTCCTCCTCAGTGATATCCTCCCCTCAGACCATGACAGGCATGTACTTCCCACTGTCCACTACAGGGACATCCAACCCACTGTCCAACCGAGGGTCATCCTTCAAACTGTCCACCACAAGGAGTTCCTCCCCAATGTCCACCAGAGGGACATCCTTCCCACTGTTCACCATAAGAAGTTCTTTCCCAATGTCCACAACAGTGACATCCTTCCCACAGTCCACAACATATATGTCCTTCCAATGTTCACCATAGGGACCTCCTTCTCACTCACCACTACAGGTAAGTCCTCTGTACTCTCCACCACAGGTATGTCCTTTCCAATGTTCACCAAAGGACTCCTGTGCACTGTCCACAAGGCATGTCCTTCCCAATGTCCACCACGGAAAGGTATACCCTGCTGTCCACAACAGGAACGTACTTCCAAATGTTTACTAAATGATGTGCTCTCCTCTGTCCACCACAGAGACATCTTTCCTACAGCCCACCACATTGTGGTCCTCCCCACTGTCCATGAGAGGTACTTGTTTCCCACTGTTCACCACATGAAGGTCCTTCACAATGTCAACAGCATGGATGTTCTTCCCACAATCCAAAACATAAATGTCCTCCCCATTGTCCAACAAATGGACTTTCTTCCCACTGTTCACCACAGAAAGGTCCTCTCTACTGTCTACCACAGGGATGTCCTTTTCACTGTCCAAACCAGTGACATCCTCTCCATTGTCCACAACAGGAATGTCCTTCCCAAGTAAACCACAGAAAGACCCTCCACGCTGTCCACCACAGGGATGTCCTTCCCACTGTCCACCTAAGTGACGTCCTCCCCTCTGTCCACAAGAGGGACATTCTTCCCCCAGTTAGCCAAAGGGAGGTCTTTCCCAATGTCCACAACAGAGATGTTCTTCCCAGAGTACACAACATAAAAGTTCTTACTGTCTACCACAGGGACTTCCTTCCCACTGTCCACCACAGGGAGGTACTCTCTACTGTCCATCAAAGTTATGTCCTTTCCACTGTCCACCACAGGGATGTCCTCCCCACTGTCCACCAGAAGGACATGCTAGCCACTGTAGGACACATAGAAGTCCTTCCCAAAGTCCACAACATGTACGTTCTTCCCACAATCCACAACATATATATCCTTCCCACTCTCCACCACAGCGACCTTCAATGTTCACAACAGAGAGGTCCTCTCTACTCTCCACAACAAGGATGTCCTTAAAACTGTCCACCTAAATGACGACCTCCCCTCTCTCTACCACAGGGACATCGTGCACACTGTCCACCACAGAGAGTTACTCCTCAATGTCCACCAGAGGGACATCCTTCCCACTGTTCAACACAAAGAGGTCTTTCCCAATGTCCACAACAGGGACATCCTTCCCGCAGTCCACACCATATATGTCCTTCCAATGTCTACCACAGGGACCTCCTTCTCATTGTCCACCACATGGAAGTCCTCTCTACTGTCCACCACAGGGATGTCCTCCCCACTGTCCACCAGAAGGACATGCTAGCCACTGTAGGACACATAGAAGTCCTTCCCAAAGTCCACAACATGTACGTTCTTCCCACAATCCACAACATATATATCCTTCCCACTCTCCACCACAGCGACCTTCAATGTTCACAACAGAGAGGTCCTCTCTACTCTCCACAACAAGGATGTCCTTAAAACTGTCCACCTAAATGACGACCTCCCCTCTCTCTACCACAGGGACATCGTGCACACTGTCCACCACAGAGAGTTACTCCTCAATGTCCACCAGAGGGACATCCTTCCCACTGTTCAACACAAAGAGGTCTTTCCCAATGTCCACAACAGGGACATCCTTCCCGCAGTCCACACCATATATGTCCTTCCAATGTCTACCACAGGGACCTCCTTCTCATTGTCCACCACATGGAAGTCCTCTCTACTGTCCACCACAGGGATGTTCTTTCCACTGTCCACAAAAGGGACATCCCCCGCACTGTACACAATAGTCAAGTCCTTTCTATGGTCCACCACAGGGACCTCCTTCCCACTGTCCACCACAGGGAAGTCTTCTCTACTTTCCACCACAGGGATGTCCTTTCCACTGTCCATCAAAGTGACATCCTCCACACTGTCCAAACCAATCATGTCCTTCCCTCTGTCCACCACAGAAAGGTACACCCTGCAATCCACAACAGGAATGTACTTCCCAATGTTTACTAAATGATGTCCTCTCCTATGTCCACCACAGAGAAGTTCTTCCCACTGTCCACCACATGGTGTTTCTCCCCACTGTCCATGAGTGTAACATGCTTCCCACAGTCCACCACCCGGAGCTCCTTCGCAATGTCCACATATGGACGTCCTTCCCACAATCCACAACATAAATGTCCTCCCAACTGTACAACACATGGAACTTCTTGCCACCATTCACCACAGAAAGGTTCTCTCCACTGTCCACCACAGGGATGTCCTTACCACTGTCCAAAAGTGTGAAATCCTCCCCACTGTCCTCAACAGGGATTTCCTTCCCACTGTCCACCATAGAAAAGTCCTTCAAACAGTCTACCAAAGGGATGTCCCACCCACTGTCCACCTAAGTGACATCCTCCCCTCTGTCCACAAGAGGGATATAATTCCCAGAGTTCCTCACAAGTAGGTCTTTCACAATGTCCAAAAGAGATGTTCCTTTAAAAGTCCACAACATAAATGTTCTTCCCACTGTTCACAACAGGGAGGTCCTCTCTACTGTCCATCAAAGTGATTTTCTTTCCACTGTCCACCACAGGGATGTCTTCCCCAATGTCCACAACAAGGATGTTCTTTCCACTGTCTACCACAGGGACGTCCTCCCCAGTGTCCACCACAGGAACATACTACCAACTGTCCATCACAGGGACATCCTACCCACTGTCTACCACAGAGAGGTACTCCCCAATTTCCACCACAGGTTCATCCTCTCCACTGTCCACCACAGGGTCATCATTTCAACTGTCCACCACAGAAATATTCTCCCCCCTGTCCACAACAGGGATGTCCATCATACTGTTCACCACAGAGACGTTCTACACACTGCCCTCCACATGGACATTCTACCCACTGTCTACCACAGGGATGTCCTTCCCACTGTCCACCAAAGGGATATTCTTCCCACTGTCCTCCAAAGGTACATCTTTCAACTGTCCGCAACAGAGACATCCTCTCCACTGTGAACCAAAAAGACATCCTCCCCACTGACAACCACAAGGATGTCTTTCATACAGTCCACCATAGAGAAGTCCTCCCTGTTGTCCACCAAAGGGACATCCTTCCCACTGTCCAACACAGGGACATCCTCCAAATTGTTCACCACAGTGACATCCTTTCACTGTTCACCACTGGGACATCCTACCCACTTTGCACATCAGGGACATTTTCCTGTGCACAACAGGGATATCCTCACCACTGTGCATCACAGGGACATACTCCTTTGCACACCAGGGATGTCAGCAACACTCTCCACACCAGAGATGTCCTCTGCACTCTCCATTACAGGAACATCCTCCCTACTATCCACCAAAGAAATGTCTTTCAGGCTATTCACCACAGGGATGTCATCTCAAATATCCAACAGAGAAAAGTCCTCTTCACTATCCACCAAAGGGATGTCCTTCCCCCATCCACCACAGGGATGTCCTCCCCACAGTCCACTAGAGTGATATCCTTTCCACTGTTCACCACAAGGAGGTCCTTACCAATATCCACAACAGGGACTTCCTTCCCACTGTTCACAACATAAATATTCTTCCCACTGGCCATCACAGTGTGTTTCCCCCTACTGTCCACCACACAGATGTACTTTTCACTGTCCACCAAAGTAAGGTTTTCCTTTGCACCATAGAAACTTCCTCACCAATGTCCACCACAGAAACATCCTCACCACTGTCCACAAGTGTGAGGTCCTTTCCACTTTATACCATGAAGAGGTCCTCTACACAGTCCACGACAGAAACATCCTTTCCACTCTTAACCACAGCGACATCCTTCCCAATATCCACGACAGGGATGTCCTCACCACTGTCCACAACAGGGACATCTTTACCACTGTCCACCACAGAGAGGTTCTCCCTGCTGTCCACCCCACAGACGTCCTTCACACTGTCCACTGTGGGGAAGAAATCTCACGGGTGGGGTGAGGGAGTCCGGCGGCAGGGTTCCAGGGTGGTCTGGCATCAGGGTCCTGGGCAGGCTTACCACGGCACCAGCAGAGGATCCCACATTGATATAGCTGCCACGGGCTGGAGGTGGGCGGCTCAACTTTCCAAAGGCTGGGAACCTGGCAGTGGCAGATCAGGCGACACGTGGAGTCCGGTTTTCCAAAGTTTTATTGTTCATGACATGGTTAATGGATGGAAGTGGTATGTGCTTCCCCCCCAAAAAAAGCCAGGGGAGACAAATCTTATAGGGAAGGGAGAAAGGGGAGGGAATAACTTAATTAGCTATGCCCCTGGCCTTTTGATAATTTATTAATATTTACATCTCTGGAGGTGGAGACTTGTTAATCAAGCCCTCTACCTGTGTCCTACATGACTAAAGGTGGCAGGTTAAATGAAGTTACCTTGTCCAAGGCCCAACATCCCACCCTCTTTTCTTTCATAAAAAGAGGGGTGGCTCTGTATCATCTGTAGTCTGCAAGGTGCAGGTTAATGAGAGATGTGGACCCTGTGGAGTAGTCTGGAATCTGGGAGCATGGGGAGATAATTGTCGTCCCTGTCCTGTTGGGTTCCCCGGCTATCTCAAACCCAGTGTTGTATCAAGGGGGCCTAGGAACAGAGCTGAACATCCTACCATCCCTCAAAGGGTCTCCGGGATTCAAAGCTTGTTCAACCAGGCTATGTCTAAACCATCTCTTCACGGCCCAACATCTCAGTCCTTTTTACTGAAAATTTTGGATGAGGTGGTCAAAAGAAAACACTATGTAGGCCAGAGGGTGTAGCATAACTAAGTCAAGGGTAATGGGAATTGAGGGTATGGTTTGGAAGGCAGGGAATCATTGAAACAATTAAATACAGGTTGTACAGTTTGAGGGTAATGACATCTGATTAATCTAGATAGACATCATGTTTTCCTCACTAACATGTAACTTTAGCTATGTGACTTTGGAAAAAGAGTTCATTTGTAGCTGGAAGGTCTGGATCTGTCTTCTGTAGTGAGCATCTCTGGGTTCTGGCGTGCATCTCTAAAGCCTGGTGTGGGTCTCTGGATCTCAGCATGTTTTGGGGTCTTCAGTCAGATGAGATGGCTGGAAGAAGGCAGCTTGGCAGGTTCCAGGAGGTGGCGCTGTCACTGGATCTCAGTGTGTCTCTGGAGTCTGCAGTCAGATGAGGTGGCTGGGAGAAAGCAGCTTGGCATCTCAGGCAGGTTCCAGAGGATGGCTGGACTCTGTTGGATCTGTGGGTATACCTGTAGGATAATCACAGTAGGGAAGCAGCATCTCTGGCAGGGAGATGTCTGTAGGCTGGATACTGAGCATTAAATTGCTTGGGAACAAGCCCCTTACGGCCTGTCG
Source organism: Arvicanthis niloticus (assembly GCF_011762505.2). NCBI lineage: Eukaryota > Metazoa > Chordata > Mammalia > Rodentia > Muridae > Arvicanthis > Arvicanthis niloticus. The sequence continues at coordinate 76,203,322 of NC_047671.1, forward strand.
TTAAGATCCTGGAAAAGCAAAGGTGTTTGAGGAAATTTAGTCTTAGAAGGTATCTTGGATAGCTGAGGGAGAAAAACAATGTTAATTTTGTATCTGGGATTGGCAGCAACAGTTTGCCTGTGAAAGAAATTAGTTGTTAATTAAGACTCAAGAAATGGTGATCAGCACGTTGACTTAACTGTGGAAAGAAATTAGATGGCTTTTAAACCTTGAAGAAATTATAAAGGTTGAAAAAATAATGTTGGGCATCTATCACGAGTATTAGAGAGAGAAAAGGCAGCATTAAAATAGAAAAAATAACAAAATTTTGGTTGAAAAAACACAAGCATTGTTGTTCTAGGTGTTCCTGTTAGGAAGAAAAGGAAACGTTTAAAATCTTTGGTTGAAAAACAGGAACGTTTGTTGCAGGTCCTCCTGTTGGGGAGAAGCAGTAATGGCGGGTTTAGAAGCAGTGGGGGGAGGAGCCTAGCTCTGCCATGTGGCATCTCGGTGCTCTGGCAGAGAGGTTCTGCATTCCTGCTTTTCTTTTTCTTAGCTGGTAAATTTTAAATGTAGAGAAGAGGAAAGGCCAACTTTGAAGAAAAGTTTAAGGCAAGCAAGAAGCATTGGGGAGGGCTAAGAGTCAGAAAGAGTGAGAGTCTGTGTCTATGGGAAAGACACGTGGAAGTTGGATTGGAATCAGGCAGCTTTGAGAGAAACTGGCAGGCAGAAGTGGGGCAAGGGGTGCAAGCAGGATTTTAGATCCGCTGCTTCAGGCAAGCTGGCTGAGCTAAGTAGCTTTAGTCAGCTGCAAATGACTGAGGGTGAGGGGAAGCATAGGCTGGTTAAGGAACACTGGGCTGGGTAGCAAGCAAGGTTCCGCCCTGTTGCTTCAGGCAAGCAGGCTAAGCCAAATAGCTGTAGCCTATCACATATGATGGGGGAGTAGGGAAAGAAGCTACCTGGCAGGGCGCTAGGGGCTAGAATTTGGAGTTGGCGATTTTGAGAGAGAGAGAGAGAGAGAGAGAGAGAGAGAGAGAGAGAGAGAGAGAGAGAGAGAGAGAGAGAGGACGGTCTCAGCCACGAGAAGGAGTCTCTCAGCCAAGGGAAAGAGTCTTAGAAAGAGGGTTACAGCAGGTGTTGTGGCTTGAAGGACAGCTATTAGCTGTGGAGGAACCCCCTCTGTGGAGCTGGGGGGATGGGAAGAGTGGGGGGCTAAGAAGCCGCCGCCATCTTGCCCTTGAGCTGGAGAACACGTGAGGAGAGAGACCTAGTTCTTTTGTATTATGCAGGGGTTAGGCTATAGCTAATAATCAGAGAAAGAGAGAGGGGGTAGGGTGGACAGAGAGAGATGTTACTCATGGTTTTTGCAGACACCAGCAGGGGCACTTGTGGAGCTGGCTCTGTGCATGTTGTCCACCACCTGTGGGAAACAATGTAGGCCCGTGCATGGGTGCACGAGTGTGGATCTCTGTCGATGGTCTGTTGGTCTGCACCGTCTTTTGTCAGAGATAGGGCTATTGTAGAGGAGCAGGGGCTAAGCAGGGCACTCACAGTGCACAAGGCAGACTCTGCGGTAGGAGTCTCTCGGTGGGAAATCTCTGTTTTGGGCCCAAGCCTCGGTGGTGGGTGGGCACGGCAAAACGGGAGGATGTGGGAGTCGCATGGTGGCAGATCCATGCGCTGAGATTGGTCTCCATCTGAGGTCTTGGAACTCCGGCAGAATGGAGGCGGGGAGCGCGCGGGGTGCGCTGAGAGAGGACCAAGAGACTTAGTATCACATCTCGCAGGAAGTATACTTGCTTAGCAGATTCAGCCAGGATGATTCTTGTAAACGCATGGGTGGTCGTGCCCCACGTTGGTGGCGCCAGCTGTGGGGAAGAAATCTCACGGGCGGGGGGAGGGAGTCTGGCGGCAGGGTCCCAGGGTGGTCCAGCATCAGGGTCCTGGGCAGGCTTCCCACAGCACCAGCGGAGGATCCCACATTGATATAGCCGCCGCAGGCTGGCGGTGGGCGGCTCAACTTTCCAAAGGCTGGGAACCTGGCAGTGGCAGAT